>NC_072427.2:113935000-114187500 GCF_028878055.3 Symphalangus syndactylus
TAGTGTTATGTCTGTGTTGCTGATGTGCTTAAATGTGTTCAATCACTCTTCGTTGTACTGAGGGTAAAGTCCAAATTCTGTAGCAAGCCTCTCATGGTCCTTTCATCTTCTGAGTGCTCCTTGCTATTCTTTTTACCTTTTAATGTTTCAAACACACTACGCTTCACTTAGGTTTTCAAATATCTCATCTGATTTCTATTACCCCATCATTCTCTCTCCCTCAGGTCTTTGCATAGACTCTTCCTTTTGTTTTGAATTTTACACACACGTGCACACACACACACACACACACACTATGCTACATGCTTTCCCTGGCTAAATTATACATACTATCCAAGTCTCACTTAGAGATAATTTCCTCTGGGAAGACTTTCCTGATACTATAACACTGTTTTGGGGATCCTCCTTTGTGCTTCCACAGCAATTAATATTTCATTTACATAATACTTGCCATATTCTATTATACTTTTCTATTTTTGCCTTTTTATCCCTCATTAGCTTGTCAGCTCCATTAGAGCAAGAACTGTTTGTTTGTTTTGACTATAATGTTCTTGGCACATAGTAAGTTCTAACAGTTTTCCAATTCATGAATGCAGGAGGAAAAGAAAAGGATGATGGAGGCAGAATCAAGCTAATAGAGGCAAGAAACTAAAGAGATCAAAACTAGATATATAAGCCAAGGTCAGAAACTTAGCAAGTTAGAGTTGGAATAGTTAGGAGATGTACCTCTTTAGGCTCTCAGGTTATAACAGGATCAGGAAAAAAAGGCAAAATCCCTGTATCAAATACTTCTCTGCATTTGAGCATATCTTTTTCATTGGGTTTGGCCCCATAAGTCCTGTCTACATGCTTCCCCAAGGGGTCATTTCACAATGTACAAGTCTATAGTTCTTCAAAATTTCATTTTTCCTATTATTGACAATATCTGAGCATTCACTGGTTTGTCTGGGATTATTACCTAGGCATGCTCCCTGCTCACTTGAAGCCTGTATTCAGTCAAATGCAAAGCAGGTACATCTAGTTGAGAAAAAATAAAATGAAAAGACTAAACAAAATTTACTTAATAAATATATACAAGGCAAATATGTTGTACCAAGTGACAAGTAAGAAGGAATCACAGGTGTTGCATGATTTAACCCACTCCTCTCAAAGTACTACGTGACTCACATGAATCTACTAGCCTTCTCTTGTTTCCCAAATCGTTCCTTCCTCAACCATCATTTATGATACCACATACATGCTAAAGCAAATCAAAATTCCTTAGGTAAACTAACTTGTCAGGATCCTGTCACCTGAGTCATCAACATGTGCAAAGGAATTTCTAAATTCTAATTTAGACTCAAACTTATACACCCACAACACTGCTAAGTTCTAAGTTGTAGATAGAACAACCACTTGCTTTGCAATTGTTAGAACTAATAAAAGTATTTCTGAAACATCAAAATTAAAAACTGCTTCAAAGGTCATAATCAACAGAGTGAAAATGCAGCCCATGGAATCAGAGAAAGTATTTGCAAATTATATACCTGATAAAGGGTCAGGTATATATGGTATGTATAATTTAGCCAGGGAAAGCATGTAGTGTAGTGTGTGTGTGTGTGCACGTGTGTGTAAAATTCAAAACAAAAGGAAGAGGCTATGCAAAGACCGGAGGGAGAGAGAAAGATGGGGTAATAGAAATCAGATGAGATATTTGAAAACCTAAGTGAAGTGTAGTGTGTTTGAAACATTAAAAGGTAAAAAGAATAGCAAGGAGCACTCAGAAGATGAAAGGATCATATAAAGAACTCCTGCAGTTAAACAACAACAGCAACAACAAAAAACAAATAACCTGATTTAAAAGTGGGCAAAGCAGACTTTGCCATTATGCAAAATATCCATGGAACAAAGCTGCACTTGTACCCCCTTGTTTTAGTTCATTTTCACATTGCTATAAAGAACTACCTGAGATTGGGTAAGTTATATTTCAAAAAGAGAAGTTTAATTGGCTCATGGTTCTGCGGGCTGTACAGGAAGCATGGCTGGGGAGGCCTCAGGAAACTTACAGTTATGGAAGAAAGTGAAGCGGAAACCTGCACATTCTATAGGACTGGAGAATGGGAAGAGAGAGAGCAAAGGGAGAAGTGATACACATTTTCAAACGACTGGATCTTATGAGAACTCACTCACTATCACAAGAAGAGCAAGGGGTAAATCCACCCCCAAGATCCAATCACCTCCCACCATGTTGAACCAGCCTTGCATCCCAGGGATGAAGCCCACTTGATCATGGTGGATAAGCTTTTTGATGTGCTGCTGGATTCGGTTTGCCAGTATTTTATTGAGGATTTTTGCATCAATGTTCATCAAGGATATTGGTCTGAAATTCTCCTTTTTGGTTATGTCCCTGCCAGGTTTTGGTATCAGGATGATGCTGGCTTCGTAAAATGTGTTAGGGAGGATTCCCTCTTTTTCTATCGATTGGAATAGTTTCAGAAGGAATGGTACCAGTTCCTCCTTGTACCTCTGGTAGAATTCAGCTGTGAATCCATCAGGTCCTGGACTCTTTTTGGTTGGTAAGCTATTGATTATTGCCACAATTTCAGAACCTGTTATTGGTCTATTCAGAGATTCAACTTCTTCCTGGTTTAGTCTTGGGAGGGTGTATTTGTCGAGGAATTTATCCATTTCTTCCAGATTTTCTAGTTTATTTGCATAGAGGTGTTTGTAGTATTCTCTGATGGTAGATTGTATTTCTGTGGGATCGGTGGTGATATCCCCTTTTTTGTTTTTTATTGCATCTATTTGATTCTTCTCTCTTTTCTTCTTTATTAGTCTTGCTAGCGGTCCATCAATTTTGTTGATCTTTTCAAAAAACCAGCTCCTAGATTCATTAATTTTTTGAAGGGTTTTTTGTGTCTCTATTTCCTTCAGTTCTTCTCTGATTTTAGTTATTTCTAGCCTTCTGCTAGCTTTTGAATGTGTTTGCTCTTGCTTTTCTAGTTCTTTTAATTGTGATGTTAGGGTGTCAATTTTGGATCTTTCCTGCTTTCTCTTGTGGGCATTTAGTGCTATAAATTTCCCTCTACACACTGCTTTGAACGTGTCCCAGAGATTCTGGTATGTTGTGTCTTTGTTCTCGTTGGTTTCAAAGAACATCTTTATTTCTGCCTTCATTTCATTATGTACCCAATAGTCATTCAGGAGCAGGTTGTTCAGTTTCCATGTAGTTGAGCGGTTTTGACTGAGTTTCTTAATCCTGAGTTCTAGTTTGATTGCACTGTGGTCTGAGACACAGTTTGTTATAATCTCTGTTCTTTTACATTTGCTGAGAAGAGCTTTACTTCCAACTATGTGGTCAATTTTGGAATAGGTGTGGTGTGGTGCTGAAAAAAATGTATATTCTGTTGATTTGGGGTGGAGAGTTCTGTAGATGTCTATTAGATCCACTTTATGTAGAGCTGAGTTCAATTCCTGGATATCCTTGTTAACTTTCTGTCTCGTTGATCTGTCTAATGCTGACAGTGGGGTGTTAAAATCTCCCATTATTATTGTGTGGGAGTTTAAGTCCCTTTGTAGGTCACTGAGGACTTGCTTTATGAATCTGGGTGCTCCTGTGTTGGGTGCATATGTATTTAGCATAGTTAGCTCTTCTTGTTGAATTGATCCCTTTACCATTATGTAATGGCCTTCTTTGTCTCTTTTGATCTTTGTTGGTTTAAAGTCTATTTTATCAGAGACTAGGATTGCAACCCCTGCCTTTTTTTGTTTTCCAGTTGCTTGATAGATCTTCCTCCATCCCTTTATTTTGAGTCTATGTGTGTCTCTGCATGTGAGATGGGTTTCCTGAATACAGCACACTGATGGGTCCTGACTCCTTATCCAGTTTGCCAGTCGGTGTCTTTTGATTGGAGCATTTAGCTCATTTACATTTAACGTGAATATTGTTATGTGTGAATCTGATTCTGTCATTATGATGTTAGTTGGTTATTTTGCTCGTTAGTTGCTATAGTTTCTTCCTAGCCTCGGTGGTCTTTACAATTTGGCATGTTTTTGCAGTGGCTGGTACCGGTTGTTCCTTTCCATGTTTAGTGCTTCCTTCAGGAGCTCTTTTAGGGCAGGCCTGGTGGTGACAAAATCACTCAGCGTTTGCTTGTCTGTAAAGTATTTTATTTCTCCTTCACTTATGAAGCTTAGTTTGGCGGGATAGGAAATTCTGGGTTGAAAATTCTTTTCTTTAAGAATGTTGAATATCGGCCCCCACTCTCTTCTGGCTTGTAGAGTTTCTGCTGAGAGATCAGCTGTTAGTCTGATGGGCTTCCCTTTGTGGGTAACCCGACCTTTCTCTCTGGCTGCCCTTAACATTTTTTCCTTCATTTCCACTTTGGTGAATCTGACAATTATGTGTCTTGGAGTTGCCCTTCTCGAGGAGTATCTTTGTGGCGTTCTCTGTATTTCCTGAATCTGAATGCTGGCCTGCCTTGCTAGATTGGGGAAGTTCTCCTGGATAATATCTTGCAGAGTGTTTTCCAACTTGGTTCCATTCTCCCCATCATTTTCAGGTACACCAATCAGACGTAGGTTTGGTCTTTTCACATAGTCCCAAATTTCTTGGAGGCTTTGTTCATTTCTTTTTATTCTTTTTTCTCTAAACTTCCCTTCTCTCTTCATTTCATTCATTTCATCTTCTATCAGCGATACCCTTTCTTCCAGTTGATCGCATCTGCTACTGAGGCTTCTGCATTCTTCGCGTAGTTCTCGAAACTTGGCTTTCAGCTCCATCATCTCCTTTAAGCCCTTCTCTCCATTGGTTATTCTAGTTATCCATTCTTCTAATTTTTTTTCAAAGTTTTTAACTTCTTTGCTATTGTTTTGAATTTCCTCTCGTAGCTCAGAGTAGTTTGATCGTCTGAAGCCTTCTTCTCTCAACTCATCAAAGTCATCCTCCATCCAGCTTTGTTCCATTGCTGGTGAGGAACTGCGTTCCTTTGGAGGAGGAGAGGTGCTCTGTTTTTTAGAGTTTCCAGTTTTTTTGGTCTGTTTTTTCCCCATCTTTGTGGTTTTGTCTACTTTTTGTCTTCGATGATGGTGATGTACAGATGGGTTTTTGGTGTGGATGTCCTTTCTGTTTGTTAATTTTCCTTCTACCAGACAAGACCCTCAGCTGCAGGTCTGTTGGAGTTTACTAGAGGTCCACTCCAGACCCTGTTTGGCTGGGTGTCAGCACCGGTGGCTGCAGAACAGCGGATTTTCGTGAGACCACAAATTCAGCTGTCTGATAGTTCCTCTGAAAGTTTTGTCTCAGAGGAGTACCCGGTTGAATGAGGTGTCAGTCTGTCCCACTGGGGGGGTGCCTCCCAGTTAGGCTGCTCAGGGGTGAGGGACCCACTTTAGGAGGCAGTCTGTCCGTTCTCAGATCTCCAGCTGCGTGCTGGGAGAACCACTACTCTCTTCAAAGCTGTCAGTCAGACAGGGACATTTAAGGCTGTGGGGGTTCTCGCTGAGTTTTTGGTTGTCTGTGCCCTGCCCCCAGAGGTGGAGCCTACAGAGGCAGGCAGGCCTCCTTGAGCTGTGGTGGGCTCCACCCAGTTCGAGCTTCCTGGCTGCTTTGTTTACCTAAGCAAGCCTGGGCAATGGCGGGCGCCCCTCCCCCAGCCTCGTTGCCGCCTTGCAGCGTGATCTCAGACTGCTGTGCTAGCAATCAGCAAGACTCTGTGGGCATAGGACCCTCCGAGCCAGGTGCGGGACACAATCTCCTAGTGTGCCGTTTTCCAGGCCCGTTGGAAAAGCGCAGTATTAGGACGGGACTGACCCGATATTCCAGGTGCCGTCTGTTTTCCCTTTCTTTGACTAGGAAAGGGAACTCCCTGACCCCTTGCGCTTCCCGAGTGAGGCAATGCCTCGCCCTGCTTCCGCTCGCGCACAGTGCGCTTCACCGACTGTCCTGAACCCACTGTTAGGCACTCCCTAGTGAGATGAAACCGGTACCTCAAGCAGAAATGCAGAAATCACCCGTCTTCTGTGTCGCTGGGGCTGGGAGCTGGAGACCGGAGCTGTTCCTATTCGGCCATCTTGGCTCCACCCCCCCATTAGGATATTTAGAAAATAAATGTGGAATGTTATTTGGGGTGTATTGTGTAAAATCTTTCCTGCGGTATAGTCATAGTTACCTCAATTTTTTGTTTTCTAGAAAATATGGAACTTTATTGTAATCAAACTTCAGAATGAATGAATGTGTGCACTAAGAAAAATTACTAGGTATTGATTAGCCAACAATACAGGTAGAGTAAAAATTTTAAGTTCATTTAGTTGTCAGAGAACACTAATTTTCTGAGAGTTTCATAAGTCTCATGTAGCTACTATTTAGGGGCCCATTATCTTAATTCTTGTGCTATTGAGTGTACCGTGGCAGGGAATCTCAAAGATGGCCCCAGTGATAACCTTCTAAGATTCATGTCCTTGTATAATCAATCCCCTTCCTTCTCTTGATTATGGGGCTTATAATGAATAGAATGTATCAGAAATGATGGTATGTCACTTCCCTGATTAAGTTATAAGAAGATTGTGTCTTCCATCTTGGATGCCTTTTTTCCTGTCTTTGTCTCTCTCTGTCTTTCTCGTTTTCCTTCTGTCTTCTGTTTCTTAGGAGAAACAAGCTATCAAGTTGTGAATAGCCCTACGGAGGAACCATATAACACGGCAGTAAAATCCGGAGATAACCTTGAGCATTTGAGGGCTGCCAAAGCGACATAAGTGAGCTCGGAAGTGGATCCTCCCTGATTTGAGAAGATTATACCGCAGGCCGACATCTTTACTGAAACCTTTTGAGAGACATCAACCCAGAGGTACCCAGCTAAGCTGTGTCTAGATTTCCAGTTCACAGAAGCTATGCAATTATAAGTGTTTCTTTTTTAAAGCTGGTGAGTTTTCGGGGTAATATGTTAGACACTGCTGGATACCTAATACATTCCCAAAAGTATGAAATATAATGACCTTTTAATAGTAACATTTTATATACAATTTTTATACATTTTTAGGTAGGGCTACATACTAGAATTCTCTTTACTCTAGTTTCTGTGCTCCTAGCTTGTCCCTAGTCTCATCCTATTACCATAGTCTAGCTTTGATGTGTGGATCACATGTATTCAGCCTGACTTGATCAACACATTTTTCTAGTCTTGTCTATCATCTCTTCAATGTTCTTAACAACCCCTGTCTTTTTTCTCTTCTCAATGTGAATTACAATATACTTTTTTCCAGTCTGCCTCTAAATCTTTAGAAATATTAGAAAGAAGAATAGTATATATTTATGAGCTATAGGTGTGCTTGAGTAAGTGATGAAGTTTAAAAGGACAATTCTAATTGTTGGCGAGGTCCTCAAATGCTTCAATCAGCAACAGAGTGATCCTTTGGTTCCTATTCAGAATCTGATGATTTCTCATCACCCAGAAAATCCACCACCAGTCAACAGTATTATACCAATAGCTTCTGTATTGTTCTTCTTCCTTCTGCTCTTACTTTTTGTTATGACCTGAATATGATGTTCCCTCAAAAATTCATGTTAAAACCCAGTCAACAAGGTGCTGGTATTAGAAGGTTGTGCTTCTGGGAGTGATTAGATCATAAGGGCTCCTCTCTCATGAATGAATTAGGGTCCTTTTAAAAAGGGCTTTGAGAGTGGGTTCTCTCCCTTCCATCTTCTGCCATGTGAGGACACAACATTTCTCCCCTCTGGAGAATGCAGCCCTCAGCAGAGAAACAAACCTGTCTTGATTTTGGACTTACCATCCTCCAGAACTGTAAGAAGTACATTTCTGTTCTTCATAAATTACCCAGTCTCAGGTATTTTGTTATAGCAGCACCAAATGAACTAAGACACTTTCCTTCAGTCTGTTCTCAACACAGAAGCCAGAATGATGCTGTTAAAACAAAGGTCAAGTTATATTTCTCTTCTGTTCAAAACTCTGCTGCAGCTTCTCATTGCATTAAGAATAAAGACATTAGAGGTCCTCAAAGTGTCTTCTAGCCCCAATTTTGTAATCCTATACTCCATGAACTCCTTCCCTACACCACAAGAGCTCACTTCATTACAGCCAGGCTGTGCTCATTGCTAGTCTCCCACTTTCCAAGGACGCTGTCACTTTTGGGCGCTTGCTTTAGATATTTCCACTCCTGGAATCTTGTTTCCCCAAATATGTTGTTGGCTAACTTATTACTCCTCTTTCTAGCCTTTATTTACAATTTCTATTTACAGGGACTTACCTTGACCCCTAACAAATATAGTAACTCCTCATCCCCTGCTCCAGCCTTCAGAATTCACCACTATTAACTTCTAACATATTAAATAATATGCTTATTATTTATTGCATTTATGGCTTATTAACTGTTTCCTTCCACAAGACGATAAGTGCCATGATAAGACGAATCTTTGTTTTGTTTACTGTGGTATCTCAACCACCTAGACCATTGCCAGGCACATAGTAGGTACTCAATAAATATTCATTGAACTGAATTGTGAACTGAGTTGAATGGATGTGCCCTTTTAGCTCTCAAAATGTGAAAAGAAGTAACAAAGTATTAATGATAAGTAAGTAGAAATGCTGAAAAAGTTATAGTAATGGAAAACATTCTGGCAGCAGAATCCTTGTTTTCTCTCAAAATAACCTGATGGAGTATATTAACAAATAGGGACATGATTTATTCATCACCGTTTGCAACATCTTGACTGAAAAAATTGTTTTGTAGATGCTTGATACACTCAGAGACCTCTTCAATTTCTTCGCTGTTCTTTCCTTGCTAATTTTTCTTGTTTTCTTTAAAAGACTACAGGCAAGTAAGCAAAATTCGGCTCCTTTGGCAAATAATTGATCACTTGGCCTCTTGAACTCCTTCATGGACAGTATGTCTCTACAGGTTCACTAAGCATCCTGAGCTGGTGATGGAATTAGAGAGGGATTTCTTACTGGAAACCACGAAAAAAAGAAAAGAGTCAGCGCTGCTTATTTTGGCCACAGTGCAAGATGAAACAGAGAACAAGCAAAAGGCACTTTCCAACATCACTTTAAAGAGTATATATTTCACTCATCTTTGTCTCAAAGGAAAAAAAATGCTTTCCAACTCACCCTTCCTGTTGCTGTTCATATTAGCGTTAATATCAAATCACAGATTTGAAGTGGAAAGTCACATTAGGTCTCTGATTTTAAATGAGAAAGTAAATTATGAAAATCAAAATCAAATTCCTTTGCACTTAATATTAGTTAAAAGATGATTAAAACATCATAGCTCAATTCATTCCTAAAATATTGTTATAACGAAGATTTATGTATCTAAATAAAGATATTTCCCAAACCTAGCTTGAGAGCTAACAATTTTAAGTAAACACATCCAATACAACCAAATTCTAGAACAGGAGTTAGGAAATTCATTACCTTTTTCTGTAAATAAAGTTTTATTGGAACACATCTGTGTCCATTCTTTTATGTGTTGTCTGTGGCTGCTTTTGTGCTACAGAAGCAGAGTTGAATAGCTGTGCAGAGATTGGATGGCCTACAAAACAAAAATGTGTACTACCTGGCCCATTACAGAAAAAAAATTGCGGACTCCAGTCCTAGAAAAATAAAACATTGGTGCAGTTCCTTATGTTTCATCTCACAGAAGTTTAATCTCCATGTTCACTTCTTTCATTTAAGAGGGAAGGAGAACTTGGAGACATTTCTGAGTTTCTGAGTCTGGAAAGATAGCTGGAATTGATTAGGAAAAGACAGAACGAACTACTGGCTCACAGGAGTCTCTCAGGCTGGCCACACTCATGGCTTCCTATAATCCTTCAATTTTCTTCCAAGTCCTCTCACTAAGTGCCTGAGGCACACGAGTCTCCCTTGAGATGCTTACTTTTAACAGAAGTGTTTAAGTTTTCCATCATGACCTTGCCTTACCTTCTTTTCTCTATCGATCTTCTCACTTTAGATTGTGGCTGGTTGCACGTGTCCACTGATTTGGCCTCAATGCATTCTACAGCTCTGGGAGCTACTTTGTCCTCAGCTGCTGCATGCCCCAGTTCTGCCTCTTGGTCTTGACTGTCAAGCCTTAAACACAGGTAAAAATTTCCAACTTCTGATTCTTAGATTTCCGTCTCAGGCTACTCTTCATCTTCTGCTCCCTAATCAAACAAGAGACAGTGATTGATAAAGAATTTAGATAGCATTTTGAAATATTCAACGAGTCATCTGCAAAAAATAGTAGGAACTATAATTACTTAGTCTTAAGGAGAGAAGGTGAATAGAAAATTATGGCTGCTAAATTCTTAAATCCCACAATTATATTTCATAGGGAGGAAGAAAATCATTGATTTGTATATCCATGGATACACAAATATGAAAAAGCCTGATAAACGTGAAGTGTGTGATAAAACAATAGAACAATACGTGCCAGGAATCACAAAATTTCCAGGATAGAAAAATTCCATAAACAAGATAGATAGCAATTTCTTTGGTTAGTCAGGTAGATATTGCAGTTTACATTCAGAGGCCAATATTGATCATCTATAAATATGTCTTCTAACTGACTGAAGCAATAGCTGTTCTGTCATTTTTATGAAGACATGGCCAGAGACAAAGCAGAAAAGTCATGTTTTATAACATTTAAAAGAAACAACTATCATGAAAAAATATAGTTTTAAAGCATAAAATTGTACTTTTTTTTAGCTACTCGAGGTAGTCTTCTTCTTTAAGGCATTTGATCTTCAAGTTGCACTAAGAAGGGGTTTCTTTATGCAAATATAAAAATAATTTTCTATATTTTATTCAAGTACTTTTATGGTTTTATATTTACATTCTAGCATTTAATCCATATGAGATTTATTATATTTTTGTTTTGAGATAGGAAGCTGAGTCTTCTTTTACCAAGTATGTATGTGGCTTTTCTGACCCCTTTGCTGAAGACTTCATCCTTATTCACTGATTTTTAAATACTGTCTTCAGAGCATCTCTAATTCCCTTTGTCATTCATGGAGTCTACATAGACCTACTGGACTGTATAAATCTTCATATGCCTCTAACACTCAGTTCACCTTAAGAGATAGTATATTGTTACTATTTGTTATGGCAGGTCTTTATTCATCTTTTTGTTTGAAAGAATTCAGGCTACTGTTCTATCTATATTCTTGCTGATCTGCTTTATAATATATGTCATCCAGTTTTGTAAAATGTACACATTGCACACAATGTTTATAAATACTCTGAAAAAAATTATTGCAGGCAAAAATTAAACTGGTAAAGTTGGCTGTCTCAAGGAGGAGGAAGGAAAGGAGGGTCATGAAGTTTATGGGACCTGTTTACTGTGAGAATGGGGCTAATCATCTGACTCAGACTCAGGTGTCAAAGAAGGCTTTTTAAGAGTAGTCATTTGTGGCAATGGACAGTGCATTCGGCTTCTAAGAGTAGTCATTTGTATGGGATTTGAATACAAATAGAAATTGGTTGATGTGAAGAAGGAAAGGAGAACATTTAAAATAGAGGAGAAAATCATATGTAAAGTGCTATGTCTTCAGAGGACTGACTGCTAACTATTCAGAATGGTTTTAGTTCTGGGGAGTGTCTGAAGATTTGGTGACATGTTTGGGCAAGAGTCATATTATAAACAGCAATTATACCTAAATCAGGAGCTTGAACTTTTTGTAACAGTTTGGATAAATGGCTTAAAAATTCTATGGCGTGAACCCGGGAGGCGGAGCTTGCAGTGAGCCGAGATCGCGCCACTGCACTCCAGCCTGGGCGACAGAGCGAGACTCCGTCTCAAAAAAAAAAAAAAAAAAAAAAAAAAAATTCTAAACAAGGCATTGTCATGATCAGGTCTGCATCTTTAAAATGCCACTCTAATATCCAAGTGGAAGTATGAAGGGAATATCGAGGACATTAGAGAGAAGGCTACTGCAATATTCAACCGTGAATCATGTAAACCTTGGTCTTCATGTGGACCGGTCTCTTTGTGATGCCATAATCAGATAAACACAACTTTTGCCCCTGAAAATATTTAAATGCAACATAAGCCTTTATTAGAATTTCAGGAACAGTATTAGATCATCGTTCTTCACTCACATTTCTATTTCTATCAAATCCTAGCACTACACTGAAAACTTTTTTCCGTCCTCAGTTCCAGTGTAAACTTTTTTTAAAAAACTCTTCTCATTGTTTCCTGGATGTGTTCCTCCTCCCCACTACCTTTTTTCTCTCTTTCTTGGCCCTATTTCTAGTTATTTCCAACTTTCAATTCTTTTAAACCATTATGACTATGGGCACAGCAGATGGTTCTTAAGTAAATCCTGCAAAGGGGAGAAGGACACATAGCAAATACTCATGCAGAAGTCATTTTTATCTTTGTTAAACAGGAAAAAGGTGATTAGAGCCAATTTTCACACAGTAGTCATAAGGATGAAGAAGAAGGCATGGATGTGAAAGTAATATTGGAAGCAGAATGGCAGACATTGGGCCTTAGATGTGGAATGGCAGAAATTGGAAATAGAGGAAAAAAATGAAGGTTGTCTAGAAATATCTGCCAGGTTTGTGGCTCAGAAAAGAGGATAATTGGGGATACTACTGATTAAGTAAGATACTACAACAGGAAGAGAAGAGTTAGGGGAAATACATAATGCATTCTACCTTATAAAGACTGATTTTGAAGTGTTTTAGATTACCCAAGTGGAGCTTTCCAGAGAGAGAGGGATAAATAAAACTAGACCTTAGAAGAGGAATGAACGTAACGTTCATCATTGTAAAGGTGTTAGTTGAACCAGAGAATAAGGTTTAGAGGTGTCAGGACAGAATGCCAGGTAAAGAATGAAATAGAAGGCAAGGCACTTCCAAAAGTCTGCAAAAATTAGAAAAGAGAAGTGGGAAGAAAGTAAGGAAGTGGAGGAGGAAGATACTTCATGCAGCAATGCCTAATATTACAGAGAAGTTGAGAAACACGTGAACTGAGCCTGGAAGTAGCCGGAAATATTTCCAAGAATAGTCCATTGCATTTGACCCTATTAAGAGTTATTTCAATAGAAATAGGGACTGAAAGCTGATGAGGACTGGAATGTAGACTGCTCTTTCCATATTCTTGTCTATGAAGGAAAGAAATTGAGCTGAAATGGGGATCTAGAAGTATTAATAGACTGACCTTAGGTTGCAGATAAAAGGAGTTGTGAGACTGAGCAACCTTGTTTGGCGAGGACAAAATAGGAGGTCTCATCTTAAGGAGGAATCACGTTAAAGAGGTGACTATATAGAGGGAGAGCTGGGTGAACTGCTTGAATGAACAGAGGAATTTATTTACAAGGAATGAAGATTTCCAGAGAGTCACTACAGAAAGAATTTAATGTAATTATCCAGCCATATGTGATAACCAACTGGGTGCCAGGAGCTATGGGGTAGTGGGGAAGGAAGACATTATTCTTGCCTCCAAGGAGCTAATGGTCCAATAGAGATGCTTATCTCTCATTAACAAACATTTAGTAAGAATCTACTGTGTGCTGGAAGATACTGTTCTAGGCACTGAGGATACAGTTGTGGGTAGAGAACTATCTAGGCCCTTAGAGGGATTAGATTCTAGTGGCAGCAGACATGCAAAGAAATTCTTTAACCATTTATATCATAGCTGCTACATCTCACAAACTGGCAATTGTCTCCATTTTTACACCCTATATGGAATGCAAAAATAGAGGGGATTGTCAATTCTATGAGGTGCTGCAGCTAGGGTGAGGCAGGTGATGGTTCTCCTTTGTAGAGGTGATTGTGATGAGTCTTGAAAGGACAGTGGGTTTTCACCAGGTGGAGCATGTAGTCATGGCAGGCAGAAGGAGCAATGAGAGCAAAAGCCAGGAGGTTGGCAGGGAAATTGAGTAGGAATGGAAGGATGAGTCATAGGATAGGAAACCGAGTAGTGTGAGGATGAGGATGTAAGAGACCAGATGACAATGGGAGTGTGCATTTTGGGTGGAGGCCAATGATGGCAGGAATGAAAAGTTCTGTAGGATTAAGTAGCTCCAAAGTTCTGAAAGACTCTGACTTAGAGTGGTGCTCACTCTGGCGCAAAGAAAATCACTGATGAACGCTACAGTCTGCAGCCCAGCCCAGTCAGCAGGCTTGGTCAGGGTTCCAGAATAAATGCCTGGGCAAAGTAGTCTGTGGCTCTCTTGGGCTAGGCCCAGCATGGCTGGAAGGACAGATGTGAAGTGAGATCAAAGGCCTGATGGAAGCCTATGGGAAGTGAAAAGTTCCACTGAGTCTCGTGGATACACAGCTTTGGGGAGGCATCTAGACAGGCATTCCCAAAGGACTCTGGCAGGCCACATCATCGCGAGCCAGGGAGTCTCACTTCCCTGAGGAGTCCAGTTCTCATCCAAAATAAAAAAGGTCAGAATCAGTGAAGACTTAGGTCCTTTTTAGCTCTGAAATTCTAAGAATCTACTTGTGAGCATGATTTATTCAGACAAAGAAATATGCTTTCCTTGTTTTTATTTTTCTAATTTTGCTTTGGTACAACCCTTCTCAAAACAAAAAAAAAAATAAAAATAAAAAAAAACCCCGACTTTTTAGTAAAGTGCTAGCCACATAATAGGAGTACAATTAATAAGTAATTAATTGAGTCATTTCATCATGACAGGAAATTTTTATTCTTCACATTAAAAGTTAACCAGTCATTATAAGTTCCATGTGCAAATATTAGAAATTGTATTTTCATTATAGTTTTTCTCCTTACATTTTACTTCAGTTGACTGACTACAAATGCTTCCAAGCTTTTACTCTTTGAGATTTTCAGCTGGCAAATCAGCATGCAAATTAACCTGCATCCAAAAATCTGGGTCCCAAAAGTAGGAGGTTGGGGATGAATAAATATCATTTTTTAGAGATTTTCAAATTTAAGAATATTCACTGCCATAAGTTATATCATCATTTTGTTCAAATAAATATTGGAGCATAAATCGAAAACTTGAAAGATGATAAAATGGCAGGCAAACTGGATTGTTTACATTGATCTACAGGTGTGTTCTAAATCTTTGAAATTTGGGAAGAATCTCAGTTATTTTCATATCAGTAACTATTTAGGCGATTTTCCACTTCTATATTTGTAGCATTCTTTTGACTCAATGTAATTTTCCTTTTATTAATTTTACCCTCCTTCACATTGAGAGTCGGCTGTGATTTTGTTCATATACTCTTCATTCCTTTGTGGGTAATACACCTACTGACCAAAAATGAACTCGAATCCTGACTCATGGAGCATCTCTGGACACTGTCTTCTGGTGGAAAACTCATCTACTGGCCCTTGATTGCACTGGCATTTGTCATTATCCTTGTTTACAGTCTTTGAGCCGGTTTTGAATCCATGCAACAGCATTTCTGTCCAAATCCATTTGTATGACTTTTTCAGTTCGGATTTCACAAGGCATTGGATCAAATGTATTACGGGAGGTCCGGGTATATGACATCTACACATTCTCTTTCTCCAGTCATTTTCTAATTAGATTCTTTTAAAAGTAGGGGTGGCATGAGTGAGGGGAGATCAAGTTTCACTGGCGCAACCTGCCTGTGCTGTCGCACCACCTGGCGAAAACTCCTGTGTGGAAGTATCTTTGCCGGCACGAGTTGATTACCCACGGTAAGCTGGAGGGGTTTTTAATGGAACTGAAATGCCAGCTGCTCCCACATTCCTCATGTCATATTGTCCAGTGAAGCAGCCACTTTTTCATCAGCTCTAGCCAGGAATCGTTGAGTCATTTTAGATCCACTTTTATCCTTTGATCAACGTTTGATCTATGGGATGAAGCCAAATTGTGAGTCCATCAGCTTCCCTCACTTGTGCTGTTTCCCTCTCTCTTTTATGCACCCGGTTATTAACACTCACTTCTAACCGAACTCATTTCTAACCAGCTGTACCTCTGTAAAGCTTTATTCTTTGGCTTAAGGTAGTCACTTATCTGTTGCAGGCTGTTTTATTCAGCTGGTCAAGTTGACCCTGGCACCGTGGGCACAGTCCTTCTTATTACTCAGGCACTTCATGTTCTTAAATGAAGTCGCCCTAAAGCGTTGGCTTATAGTGTCTCTCATCTTCAGTGGACTGAGAGCAAACACAGCTATCTGGATTTCATTGCATTTTTTTTTTCTTTTTTAAGTCTGGAGACATTTAGTCCCCAGTAAGAAGTCAGCAGAGCTTGTGTGGTTGACGTAAAACGGTGAGCAGGGGAAGAGGTGGTGAAGTCCTGCCTGTGCTGTGTAGGAGCACTCTTATCTTAATACTTCTGTAGAGTCTCGTGCTATTTTCAAACAGAGACAATTTTAGCATAACTCCCTAAATTTTGCCCCCACCCCTTTTTTAGCAAATCACCCCGATGCAAAACTTTCAAAAGGCTAAAAAAAAAAATACTGACAATAAATTATTGTAAATGGTATGTTCAACTCCTTGTATATATTAGAATGTCTCTAGTCTCTCCTTCCCCAATGAAATTAGCCAATAGTTTTTAATTTTTCCTCATTTTCTAAAGTGTCTTGCTCTTCTCTGACTGTTTGAACTTTGCACGGTGCAGCTTTCTCAAATCTCTGCACCAGAAATGAATTTTATAATACTTGACCTTTTAATCTAGCAAATCAGACCCTTTTGTAATTAAATTAAACTTTTCATAGGATGAACCGAACTATCAAATGTCATCTTATCTTTAGCAGCAGCAGCTGATGCAGAAACATCAGACACTGCAGACAAGACAAGAAAGAGTCAAAACAGATCATTAACACCAGTCTAAATGCCTTTAGACTGTTTTACAATGTCTTCGTGCTTAGCTCTTGAAAATAAGCTGTCAAAAACTATGTTGCTGTCTGTTCAAAGAATACAAAGTAATATACTAAGTATATTTGCTTTGAAGCTGTCTGGACCAGCTTTGAAAAAGATTAGCAACTTAGTATGGACATATGAGTGCTGAGGCGAATTGAATTGCCATTTTGGGGACAAGAAGCACTAAATGTGGATGTGCTATATTATGCTTATAAGGTTGCTCTTTGCTAATAAAAGCTGATCGAAAATGGGAAAGAACCAATTATTGATAGAATATATGGAATGAAAAGAAACATTAGAAGATAGGGGCTAAACTGCCATTAAACAATAAGATGTGTTTGAAATCCTTCTTAACATTTTAAAACACATTTATACTTATAATTAAAAATTCTTTCAAAGATCTATGAATAATAAGTGAAGTTCAGTCATCAATTTCAAACTTCAGAAATAACTGCCCTCTTATTCCAGGCTCCAAAAATATTTAAGCAGATCTAATAAAACCAGCAAGATATCTGAATAAAACTTACCACATCTTATCACCTTCATGATCCGTGAGGATCTATTTTCTGAGTAACCAAGCTGCTAGGGTTTCTTTTCATTTTTATTTTTTAGAGACAGGGTCTCTCTGTGTTGCCTAGGTTGAAGTGCAGTGGCACGATCATGGGTCACTGTGGTTTTGAGCTCCTGGGCTTGAGTGATCCTCCTGCCTCAGCCTCCCAAGTAGCTAGAACCAAAAGCATACACCACCACACCCAGCTAATATTTTTATTTATTTATTTAGGGAGGAGGTGGAGTCTCACTATGTTGCCCAAGCTGGGCTGGAACCCCTGGCCTCAAGTGATCCTCCTGCTTCGGCCTCCCAAAGTGTTGGGATAATGGGCCTGAATACAGGCATGAACCACCACACCTGACTGCATGTTTGTTACAGGCAGATAAATATGTTCTTCTGTGAGGTCAAGAAGAAGCTGATGATGCCCTGTTTCTATGAACAGTAAAGGAAAGAGATGTTGTATACGAAGCACTTAACACTGGGCTTGGCACATAGTAAGTGCTCAATAAATGCCTTTTCCATTAAATAAACCTATTCAGCCCAAGTGTGATCAGATACTGTTTTAATACTTGGCGACTGGTTTGACAGCTACAAAATAAGATGTTCGCTTCGGTAGGTATCTGCCTTTTCAAAGTTTAAGAGAGCACAGAAATGCTGTGGTGAAGCTAATGCAGGTGGTGGTTACACCTTGTCTCCAAAGACAAGAATGGAGAGGACTTTGCAGTTATGTAGGCCAAAACATCTGTTTTCTAATCCAGGCCACAAGAGATACGTGGCTTCAGGTCTCCCTGAGATTCAGATCTCTCATCTGAAAAATCTGAATAACACTGCCTACTTCACAGATTTGTCATGAGCATCAAATGAAATCATGTTTGTAAAGTGTGTATCAAATTGGCTAGTTTATAGCAGGTGTTCATTACATATCTTTAACAGATTAAATGTTCTTTTCCTTTTCTTTGAGGGAGTGAGTTGGCAAGAGCAAGGTAGGGTGTCAAGGTGCTAGCTGAGCCGGCAGGAACAACAATTACGTGGACCGAACCAACACAACTGGGGATGGTAAAGTCCATGGCAGAACTGGCATGGGGCAGCCTGTAACCCACTCTAGACCTACCATGAGTTCAGGTTAACAGCAATGAAATTCATGTCAAATTACTTCCTGTTGAGCCTGCCTTGTCCTTCTAGGGTCTGCATGAAGTACCAATTTGTGCTACTCAAACACTAGTGTAAGTATCAGAATCACCCAGGGAGCTTGGTAAGAATACAAAGGCCCATATCCTATCCCTCTTCTACAGTTCAATCTGTGTTCTTTAATAGTTCTCCAGATGATTCTGATATTCTTCTGCATTTGTAAACAACTGGCGTAGGTAATATAGTTGCAGCAGACACGGCTGAGGTCCCTTCTCTGGCTCCAGCCACACCTGGAGTAGAGAGTTCAAGTGCACTCTCCAGTTTTTTGACAGCAATGTCTTTGACTTCTGCCCTAGTTCTCTTTTGATACCAAAGACTGTGGCCGGAGTGACCTTCAGCAGAACAATGTTTGACCAATGGGGAATATAAGCCAGTGGATCAATGCTTCCTATCCACCCTCTTGTAGATAGTTTTGGGAGGCATTGTGTGGACCCTCAAAAGATCGCAGTAGAATAATTCACCACTCTCCTTAGCAGCAGTCTCGAAAACATACTCGTATTGGATTTTTATACTCAATATGAGATTATATATTCATATTGGATTGCTCCCCGCGCCCCACCCCCCCGTATTCATCCCACACTTCCTGGAAACTCACTCCTATTTCCTAGAGCCACCTCCCAAGTGAACTCCTGCACACAAGCCCTTACCTCCGGTGCTGCTTTGGGGAAACCACAACCTAAGGCAATGATACAGTGGCTGAAAACATGTCTGGGACTGAGCAGAACACTGAGCTTCCACCAGGAAGCTTCTATTGCATGCAATGCAATGACAGAGCAAATTAAAAATAAATGAAGCTCCGAAGGGCAAGGGAGTTTTTGGTCAGAACTATAGCAAGTGGCACACTGTGGAAAAGGGAGCCATGCACAAACCTGGACCAGGTGTGTATGGCCTGTTTGAGTGGACAATGGTTCAGGCCCTGGATTCTCTTACACGGGTGCCAAGAAGAGCAAAGGTAGTGCCTGGGAACACTGATAGAATATTTGATGTGTCCAAAAAAACACATCCCTGCAACAAAAATGATCTTCGCTGGTGTGCAGTAAAGAATTAATTTTGTCCAAAGAAAGATTTGGCCTTTTCCCTGGGCTCCTGGGAGGTAAATCTCTAAGACCTTGGAACGTCCTTGCCTTATATGAGTTTGTTTTCCTGGAGGTCTTGGGCCACACCAGATTGTCTATGCTAACAGTGGAACAACATGTTATTTATTCTTGGGCGACATGTTATCGTTTTGACCTCTGGAGGGACTGGAGACTATGATCAGCCATGTGGTAAGTCATGTCAATGTGACCAAGCCCCCATAAAACTCAGGACACTAAAACTTAGGTGAGCATCTGTAGTTGGTGAGACTCCTTGTGTACTGTCACTCATTGCTGGGAGAAATAGGCACAGTCTGCACCACTTCACTGGGTGAGGACAACTACAAGTTGCATATTTTGATGTCTCCCAGATCTGCCTTATGTGACTCTTCCTTCTATTAATTTTAGTCTGTATTCTTTTGCTACCATAACCTACAACTGTGAATATAATGACTTTTCTGAGTTTCTGTGAATACCTCTATCAAACTAGCAAGCATATGCATAATCTTGGAGCTTCCTGAATTTGCAGTTGGTATCAGAAGCAAGGATGGTCACAGGGACTACAGAACTTTTCGGCTTGTACTTGTAAGGGAGAGAGTGCAAACTTGATAGCAGATCTCAAAACAAACAAACAATAAAACCTACTAATGATAATAGTACTTATTACAAAAGACAAATGCCCGATAACTGTTTAAAAGCAGGTGCTACATTTCAATTAATCTGATAAACCAGAATTCAGATCATTAATGGCTGATAGAATATTCTTGTTGAACAGTCCTGATTTAAATAAAATTGGCTGGTGGTTAAATGAATGTGATCATACTTTTTGAATTTTGATAGTAATTCAGGTCCAGCAAGTATTATCACAATTTCCTCTTCTAAAGGCATAATTGGAATTGAGGCTAAGCTGGATTAGTTAGGTCCAACTTTTCATAAACCTGCTGATTGCCATCTCATAACTAGAGAAGATTGGTCTTCTATTTAGATTTATATAACTGGTTATGTGAATATACTTTAATATGATAGTGAAATTCCTTCACTATCTTATAAAGTACAGTAAGACTCACCTGTATTTGAATTTGTGTTTACCAGTCCATCTAAATGCGGAGGGTGAAGATTTGATTGCCATGCCCATTTTATTTTATTTTATTTTATTTTATTTGGTATGTTCTATATCAATTTCACAAAAATTTCTTGCATCTAAATTGTTGTTTTTTACATAGTTTATGTATAATATCAAAAAATATTTAACACTTTTTACATTTTATAGATAATCTACAAGATCTGATGCTTTTAAAGGTCAAAATGACAAGTAGTAGCAAGTTAGAATTCATTTTTGAATTGTTTACTATTACACTATGTTGTAATTCAGGCTTATGCTTACGTAGTTATTAAAAAATAAATAAAATTGCAGAAATGCCATATATGCGTGATTAGTAATGGGGGTTTTACAAACTCATTAGAATGTAGAGATATACCATCAGCACAGATTTGTAAGTGATGTCATTATAAGGCTTTTGTTAAATTTTTTTTTAATTTTTAAAAAACAAAAAGACATTCCTAGTGTGGTAGTTCCTAAGATGGCTTCCAATGAGCTCTGTTTCCTGATATTCACACCTTCGTTTGATTTCTTCCCACTGAGTGTGAGCTGGAGTTAACGACTTGCTTCTAAGAGACGCCACTTCGAGATGAGGTTGTAAAAGTCAGTGACTTCTATTTTGCTCACATTCTGGGGCTGTCTTGTTTGCTCATTCTGGAAGCCAGCTGCCATGTTCTGAGCCACCCCGTAGAGAGCCCACAAGGGCAGCCTCCAGGCAACAGCCTGCAAGGAATTGAGGCCTTCACTCCAATAGCCAGCGAGGAACAGAATCCTGCCAACAACTATATGGCTTGGAAGCGGATCCACTCTCAGTTGAACACTGGGGCGTCTGCGATTTTCTCCTAGTAAGCAACTCAGAGCCAGAAGACCCAGAGAAGCTACAAGGAATTGTGAAATAGTAAATGCTATTGTGTTAAGCCACTAAGTTTTGGAATAATCTGTTATGCAGCAATAGATAATGTATCTAGGCTTAAATCTCAGCTTCATTCCTTTGGAGTAGTATGATTGTTTATAGGTTATTTAAGCTTTTTATGCCTTCATTGAATTATTTGTAAGCTTTGGGAAAAGAGTAGTACCTACCTTATAAGGATATTGTAGGAACCAGTAAAATAGATTAATCCCTGGAAGGACAAAATAGAAGAAGAACAATGCATGTTAATTTTCATTCACACTGTCTCAGGAACTGTGTGGAATTACAGTGACTGCTACTTGCAAGGTGACAGGCAATGGGGTCTTCCTAGCTGAGACAGAGTCACTTCTTCAACGATGCCATCTAATGAGACTATCAGTTGGATCTGATATTATCCAAATGATTAATTCAGATAATTTGGGGGAAAAAAGAGATACGTTGAAATTGAGTACTCTGTTATCTATTTTGCACCAATGATTTGAAGAATAATTATAAAACCAAATATTTAAATATTTAGCACTAAAATATTTAAAGTATATTTGTGACATCTGATAGACATATTAAGCTCTTAAGATGTTGGCATCTCATTTTGAATATAGGCTGAAGTCAGAGGTCAATATTTGTGGTAATTAGAAAATGTATATAAAGGAACTTAATATTGCCTGCTGGTTAGTTTTGCATTTTGGACTATTTAAGTATCCCAGAGTTGTGAATTACGATTTATGTTTGTCACAAAAGTAAATGAAATAAACTAATTGAATTTATCAGATTATCATCTTACTCTAACACATTAATTAAATATTACCTATTACATATTTGTGTCTACAATTACCATCCAGTAATTATTAAACCAAGTCTGGTATTCTTGCAAATCAAACTATACAATCCAAGTAAATTTTTACCTTCAAATCTTTTTTCTGGCCATTTGCCTTTTTCTTTTAATCATACATTTTCTTTGGAGTTGTGAAAAGAGCAAAGTCATACATTCGAGTAAGTGCAGATGGCCAAGATTAAGAGAACATTCAGGCTAGGGTCGCTCCAACATAATTTAATTTAGGGGTCCAAGAGTTCCAGAAACCTTTCTGCTGGGGTAGAAAGGCATTTTAGGAGGACGTGAGTGACTGGCAGCCCTTGCCGAAGTAATTTGTATTCTCTTTCCAGCCAACTGCAATAACATCAACTTCAAGTGATAAGGATACTGCTAAATTTGCTTTAATTAATGTCAGGTTCCTGAGTAATAAATCACTATTAATTGTTGAGTTAGTTTTTTTGGAAATGGCCTAGTCTTTTTGGCTGTTGCTGAAATTTGGCTGGGAAAGTCTTGTACTTGTGGAGGCCCTACCTGCTCAATCGTTTACTTCACTGTTCTTAGCTTTTCAAGGTAAGGATTTCATCACGGTTGAAGGTCCATGAAATTACTCTCATTTTATTTTGCAATTTTCCCAAAGAGTAGAATTTTATAACCTAATGTGGAATTCAAACAAGGAAAACATCTACATGATTCTACTCTTCTAATCCCGAAGAGAATTTCATAACCTAATGTGGGATTCGAAAAAGGAAAACATCTATATGATAAAAAATAACTGAACTTCTGACTTCATTTTTCAATATTTTCTGGAGATGCCAAGTAGGATACACAAAACCTATATTATTTTCCTCTCTTCTCCCTGTAATTTAGAGATGCATTTCTGAGTTGCATAATTTCTAAAAAAGAATGTGTGGGCGCATGCATATGCGTGTGTGTGTTTGTGTATGTGTGCGTGCGTATGCGTGTGTGTGTGTGCACGTGGGTGTGTGCATGTGTGTGTGTGCATGCGTGCATGTGTGTGTGTGCATGCGTGTGTGTGTGTGCATGTGTGTGTAAGTTCTCCTAGCTATTTGGTCTATCCTTTAATTCAGCTTATTTGAGTTGGTTGGTCTCATCTAGTCTAACCTTGCAACAATCCCCTTCTCAACCAAGGATCCATCTTGTGCAATAGCTTCTTGCTTCTGAGGCTTCCTAGAGCTCTATTTTCAGTTCAGTTTTGATTTGTATTTCTTGCTTCCACTGGGTCACTTTATTCTTTGTAGTGTACACTGTCGCATGCATGCAGGAAATATGCAGAGGTAAGTTCTAGTTTGGGCTGATCCTATAGATGTTTGATATGTTGTGTAATTATGCCTCCTTGATATGTAACCATAGGCCATTTCAAATTTTGTTAAATTTGAAAGATGCCAAGTAGCATTATTGATTAGTTAATCCATGGACGTCATAAATTCTGAACTCTTTAATTGGCATATCTTGTATTGGTCCTTCAGATTCTCAGAGAAATGTGTCTGAACCAGGGTAAGAAAGAAACGACTTTCTTAATGCATTACATTGCAATTCAGTGAATATGCTAAGCTACCACATTAGGAACCTGGCCAAGCTCTTTAGTCAATTTTCAATTAATTTTAAGTAGGGGGAGGTGCAAAGGGTGCCTAAAGAGAATTGGGCTGAGAATTAGAGAGCCGGACACTGACATCTGACACTTACACAGACAATTTACTGAACCTCATTTTCACATCCATTAATTCAGTGAGAGCTGGATGGTTCGGCTGGGGAGTTCCTCATGTCCTTTCCACTGTTAACTTTCTATGAATAATTCTTAATGTCCACCTATAACCAGTCCATTGCTTATCAATTTCTTTATTTCACAGGGAGTAGGAGCAAAGTAAGGGTATTAAAATTCAGACGGTCGCTTTTTTGTTGTTGTTCTTACAACTTCTGGCATGTAAGTTTAGGTTTGAAAGGAGAATTAAACCATTTATAAAAATAGAGAAGGAAATTATCTGTAGATTTGTGAACATAAACAGCATCTTCTCATTTAGCATATAAAGTTTAGAACTGGATTTTTAAAAAATAGCATCTTTGCTAAACAAATGCATATTTTTCTTTCAACTTTTCTTTGTCTACAAAAATTTCTGAATACTAGTCCCCCCCAATCAACACTTACAGTTCTTATGAAACAACTAGCTTCTTAAAAGCTTAGAGTTTACTCATCTCTCAACAGTGATTAGAAGAGCCTCGTTTGCACTCAATCAAAAAGTATTCCTATTTCAATGTCTTTCAATGATTTTCTAGCTTCACCTCAGCAGTGATTTTGCAGGATAAGAGTGGAAACCACTGGAAAATACAAGACTGAGCAGAATCGTGTAGCATTGTATAAGATACCATAAGTATGGGTTGTTTTAATGGACTCCTCTCTACCCCATTAGTGAGGAAGGGATTTCCACTCTAGGGCTAAGGTGATGGCCAAATACACAATACCTGGCACTGGACAGATGGGATAGACAGCAATTTATTAGTCACCTGCACTCACAGCCCAGGAGAGGAGGACACTGCATGCCAGGGAGTATATCACCAGGAACAGAGTGAACAATCAGGGGCTGTGGGAGCAGGCTTTGTAGTATCAAGAGGGCAAGATGTCCTGGTTCCCACAAGACGGTGTGATTGGCTTGTTTGAATAAATCCATAGGCTAGCTGGGAACTGAAACCTACTCCCCAGTAACAGGCAGAAATTGTGCCTGGTCACCTCACTAAGGAGAGTTATTCAGCTAGGGAGCTTTATTCACACAAGCAAAGTGAGGAGGGGAACTTGCGGTTAGACCATTTGAGACCCTCCATTTTTAGCAGACGTCAAGCAGAAAATAATATTGAATTTTAGTTTTAGTTCTAACGACACATGGATATACGAGGTTACATATTTTTTAAAAAATGTATCTAAAGCAAAATTATGAAAATTAAGAGGATCATATTTAAATAAAATATGGGAAACAATTATTGGTGAGAAATAAAGACTAATTTTTTTGGAATAATATGTCAGAAGATGTATTCAAGCTTTAATAAATAACATCAAAATCCTGGAGAAAATGTTTTGTTTGGTTAGAAAATGGGTGAATTTTAGGAACTTCCAGTTTTAAGATTTTATCATTTATTATCACCTGTTGGATAGTTTGTCTTTCTCAGGGATTTCATTAGTAAATATCTTTTTCTGGTTTTAATTTCCCCTTTTGTTCTGAAGTGTCTCTGCATAGGTAATCTAAGCTCTTTCTGCATCTTATAAGATTGAGGTTGGCTTTTCCGGTATTGACTTTGCTTGGCTTTCACAGTGCAAATTTGAATTTATGATTTTGGGTTTGCTCAGCTCTTTTGTACATAAGAAAATGCTCTGCAAACAACAATTCAATAGATTAATTTATATGTAATTTAGAAATTGCAACACATTTTTAATGAGAAGAAACTATTCAGAATAATAGTATGAAGGATGAACCTAATGCTGTTGACAGGCTGTTTTTCAATAAATGCTAGTGTAGTTTACAATCTTCTATGGTAGGAGATGTATTTATCGTGACCAACTCCTTCAATTTTCCTGGTGCTTGTTTTGGCACTGAAAATATCTCATCCTAGGAAGCCTTTCAGTCCTGAGAAAACCAAGATGGTTGGTCACTCTAGTTGTATTCCCATTAGAACTTATATTTCAGCAGGTCAGAAATAGATACAAGGTAACTGGCATATATCTTTATAAAAGTATTATATTTCTTGCTACATCCCTGACACTTAAAAGATTTCTGGGTGTGCAGTAGGTTTTCAAAAAATATTTTATGGCAAAATGATTGAGAATATAGCCTACCAGTCAATGTCTAATTAACTCAGAAGGAGAAGGTGCATCTCATTGGAATATCATCTTTATCTGTTAGGAACCGTCTCTTCTAATTCATGTGAGATAAAAATAGTTCTCTGATTGGAGAATACCTGGCGAAGTGTGCTGAATCAGTCAAAAGGAATGAGTGTTCCAAAATGTGAATGCTAGTCAGTTTGTAATGAGTATGATTGAAAATCCCAAATTCAAAAGTCAGATGCTGGTTTATCATGTTACTCAAAGCATCTTTAGTAACATACCCAAACCTCTAAAATTATCAACTTCACCTAACCCTTTGTGAAGACTGTACATGTCCACTCAGGTCTGACGGTGTAGGAGAGGCGCTGCAGGAAACCCACACTTGAGAAGGGACTCTGAGGCTACCTGCTGCAATCTGTCCAGCAGAGGGCGGTGGTACACCTCTGCAAAGACCAAGGCCCACTCTGGGATGCGCGAGGATGGACAGCAAGACGCCTAAGGCCTGCCTGCAAGCGCAGAAAACTAATAGCAGTGGGGAACTATTCCACGCAGGAAAGCCCTGAGGTCACTTGATACAAGCACAATGCTATCGTGCACAAGCTGTGGTTTCCCGGTGAACAGTCTTAAGTCACTCACAAATATATGAAGTCTCATAATTTTACTTTAACCTAAAATAAAACAAAAACAATAAATTATTCCTGAGGGCCAATGCAGTAACTACAAAGCTCATTAAAAAAAAAAAAAAAAAAAAAAAAAAAAAAAAAAAAAAAAAAAAACTCAAAACCGAGACAAAACACAAATATATAAAGTTTAAAGGAAAAATCCGAACCATTTTTTCTAGCTTCTGATGATATCGAACATGTTCAGTGCCTTAAAGTTTCCCAAAGTTACACTGACATTCTTTTAAACATACAGACTTTTGGAGATCTTTAGGAATCTACTAGTTTTGTGTTTTGTGCCAAACTTTTGTGGCACAGAGCAGTTAAGTGCTTTATTTAAGGACACATAGCTAGATGGAGTAGAGCCAGTTAGTCTGAAAACAGGTTTATTTCTGTCTGCACTCACCTATGGCACTCTCCAATTACATACCACATATTAAATAACATTATGTTTGTCATTAATGATTACCCATGCTTTTAACTGAAGGCACGTATTTCTTACAAATATTAAGGTGATTTCACCAAGACTAACTTGATAATCTGATTTGTGTCCTAAAATGTCAACTTGGCCTGTAAATAATAATTCAGAAAAAAAAATTGAGTGAAGTGTTACTTTCCAAAGAGCAGGAAAATTCTGGGTGCAAGAAAGAAACACTGTTTCTAGACATTATTAAGGATTTCTTTAGTACTTTCAGAAAGGACATAAAGAATCTTTAGAAATGAGAAGATAATGGTGAAATGAGGGAGGTTCTGTGCTCACCAGTGACATTTAATTTCTTTTGCTGAGGATGGAGAGGAAGATGAGGTCTCTGGGGACAGCTCCTAACATGCTTGCAGCAGGGTGACGTTGTTGAATGCTTTTCCTGACTTCCATTTTTTCAGGGTAGTGATAGCTGTTTGGCTTCTCCCCCTGGAATCGGCAGTCATTTGCTACCCTACAGCAAAATCTGGGTGATCACAGTTAGGAAAAATGGGTTCTGTGCTTGACATTTACATTCTGCACTAGTGTTCGTGGGATCCATTATTAAAAAAAAAAAAAAGAAAGACTCTCAGGGGACACCTTTCTCTGGCCTTGGAAGCTACGTGGTAAATCTATAGCAAAGCTATTTGAAGTGTATACGTACTTGTGAATGACATGTGGTCCGCTCACCATCAGGAACAAATCTTGTTCAAGCACAGTCATCTAATGTGAGCTGCTTGGCTTGGCTATCAGGAGTTCAAGTGCATGTGCTGTTTGGATTTGTTTGTGTCCAAATACATGTTTAACAGTAACTAATTTTTTTTTAATTGAGACTTCGCAACGGCAATAAAGAAGATTACTTCAGAATGACCCATCTGTAATTTACAATAAACTATATTTAATTTATTCTATTATGTATATAAAGCATATCTATGCATACATGTGTGAAATGCCCAGAAACAGTGCTCAGCTTTAACTAAAGTGAGATCCCTGGGTTCCCTTACTAATCTTTTCTACATTATTTTTTGTTTTGAGATGGAGTGTCACTCTGTTGCCTGGCTGGAGTGCAGTGGCACGATCTCGGCTCACTGCAACCTCCACCACCTGGATTCAAGCGATTCTGCTGCCTCGGCCTCCCGAGTAGCTGGGACTACAGGTGCCCGCCAACACACCCAGCTAATTTTTTATTTTTAGTAGAGACGGGGTTTCACCATGTTGGCCAGGATGGTCTCGATATCTTGACCTTGTGATCTGCCCGCCTGGGCCTCCCAAAGTGCTGAGATTACAGGTGTGAGCCACTGCTACCAGTACCTACTAATCTTTTCTAGCTATGCACAGTTCAGGGGGAAAGCATCTTCAGTTTTGACCCTGATCCTCTTACTGTGTCATTATTTGATTTTTTTTTTTTAAATCATAGGTTGACTTCCCTCTGTGTTCTGTTTTTATGTGGATCTGCCTCAGTGTAGTCACTTCCTGAGTCAAGACAGATGTGCTAATTGGAAGAATTCTCAGTCTCTCTCTGTTTGCAACCATTTAGAGTTCAGACTTTAAAATACAGCCTTTGCAGCAGAATTTCCACAGCTTGTATTTCTGTTCTTATTTACTACTATACATAGCCCCACACGGGCTGGATATGTGAAACTGCTCCATTTCTGTAAATATGTCTATTGTAACTCTTGATTATATAATTCCTCTTCGTCTCTACTATAGTAGCCCCTTCAAACTGGAATTCAGTATCCCTCTTATGTTTGCATGTAGCACACTATACTTGTCTTCTCACAGAACTCATCAAACTGTCTTCAGATTGTCTATTTATTATCTGTTTCCCATTAGATTGTAAGGTCTGGGGACAGGAATGGTGCTGTCTTTATTTGTTCATTCATGCAACCAGTGAGTTGTTTCCTCCTGCCTCCATGCCACTAGTATTTGTTGAGCATCTACTATGTGCTAGATGTACGTGCACACACACACATGCTCAAACACACTTAAAGAGCACAGCGGACATTTTCCTTGCAATCATTATGTCATCACTGGGCTTATAGGCTAATGAGGCAGGCAGAGGTTAATCAAATAATCAAACAGACAACATGAATGATCATTAAATGTGATGAAAGAAGGAGGGGTACATGATACCATGAAATTAATACAAATGTAGCTGGGTGTGCAGTAGGTGAAGTGACTTCCTAACTGAAACTTCAAAGATGACAGAGTTAACTAGAAGGCAAAGTGGGAAAATAGTATTGCAGGTTACAAAGCTGCAAGGCAGAAAGGGCAAGTTGGAGAAATGGAAGAGCATCGTGGTTGGATAACAGACAGTGAAGAAGAGAGGGGTGATAGATGAAGTTGGATAAACAGGTATGGAACAAATTATACAGGGCCTTGGCAGCCGTGTCAGGAGTGTTAGCTTCCATCTAAAGAGCCGGGGAAATCCAGTGGAGCATTTTAAGCAGGAGAATCACAAGACCCTGTATGAAATTGCTCTGACTCCTGTGCAGAAGATGGATTGGATAGGATCCGAGTGAATGTAGAGATTAACCAAGGTGGTTCCTACAGCAGTCCAGGCAATAGATGATATAGTTTAAACTGGGATGGTGGGGGTAGAGAAGGGTAGAAATTGCCACGTGGTAGGATGAAACTGGATTCATGTAGCTTTCAGCAAAGTGAAAAAAATCTTTCTAGAAGTGACTGGTTATGAGTGCTGGGCATTACTTAGAATTTTCCCTCTGTTCCTTGTTCACAATTTTATCTCCAGCACCTGACACATGCAGGTTGTTGTGGTTAGTGCTTAATACATTTTTTTTTTTCGAGAAAAGACAGAGGACAGTGAGAAAAGAAAGCAAAAAGGAAACGCATAATCTTACCAGGTTGTAGTGAAAAGAAAAAAATCTCTGGAGAGTTTTCACCACCATTCAAAATTCAGAAATCTTTTGCTGGTGTTTGATAGAAAGCAGCTCTCAAATCAAGTGCAAAATTTGATTGTTTATTTGTTTATATAGTGGCTACTTCCAGTGCTGGGTTGACAAGGGTGCTGAGGCCTGGCCTGGGCTTCATAGAACAGAGAGCTGTGCTCCTTTAACATTGTCTGCCATTGGCATGCAGCATAGAAGGGATGAAATAAGTGCCACATTTTGCTGCTTCTACAGATTACACTATAGCTAGTTCCTATGTTGCATCATAATGGAAACTGTCACTGAAGGTTTTTTCTGCTTACCTATTTTATATCTAGTTGTATTTGTGTTGCATGTGTTCAGATCACACACATATTCATTCATACACACACATTTTGCTGTTGTTTTGTTTTCACTAGAATTATCATTAGGAAACAGAACATGGTAGTTCAGTCTATGGGAACAGATCTTCTTTTGATCACCTTAAATGTTGCACTCACTCTGTATAATGGATTCAAAAGACAAATAGTGCACTCATTATTTTCATGAGAAAAGGATAAATTGGGACAGATTTAAGGACCCATAAAACTATACCATGCTCTAAAAGCACATTTCATGATTGAGATCATGTCTGCTTGTCCCACATCCATCCCCGACTATTGATCCACTGCCCCCATTTCCAGCAGCTTTGCTCTTTCCACCATCTCAGTTAGTACCTGCTTCTCACGTTAGAACCTTCCACTTCACCAATGATTTGACCTTAACTTCTCTTCCTACAGTATATAGATTCTGTACAGATTCTCAGACTCATTCCATGGTGACTTCAAAGCTCCTCCTATAAAAACTGGAAACATTTTTTTCTTTTAATTCACCCTCTTTAAGTTGTGTCTTCAGGGATCTTTAAAGAATTAAGTGTGTATTTAGCTCCCAAAAGTTCAGAAGTTCAGACTGCCATCTGAACCTTTGAGTATGTTCTATCAACATAGCTAACACGCAGAGTTAATTTCCTCTGTCATTAGAGATGACATTAATTGCTCCCAAATTCCCACATGCAGGAAGACTAAGCGGGAGCATGCAAAGCTAATCCCCATCAGTCTCTAGATACCAAAACTCAACAGGAAATCCTAGGAGAAAAACATTAAGCCCTTGGCGGCTTAATTTATCCCACTGCAACAATGTTGAGGGTTAAATGGTGATATTCCCAACAAGAACATGGTACCATACTGCTTTTGCCTAGTAATACATTGCTACTTCATGGCCCAGAATAATAAGTGTGCATGAATACTTATTTGAATAAGAAACAGCAGAAAATATATTGCGAAATAAAATAAAAAGAACTGTGTTAGTAACTTCTGGTGCTTATCCCAAGCTGGTTATCCTCATCTCCCTGGCACAAAGGGGATATTATACTTTTCTGACTTTTAAATTAAGCTGGACTATGCAACCTGTTCCTGGTAAAATTTTGTGAGAAGCACACTAGAGCATTTAGTTGCTACTGTGAGCATTCTCTTTTCCTGCTGCATTGACTGAGAAAGTGCATGCTACAGATGACACAGCTATAGTACTGTGGAAACTAGCTCTTCTGGGACCACTGAGTGAATGCATGGGCAACAGATACCCTGAAGAGTCACCAGAAACTCACAGCAGAATTTACATAAGCAAGAAATAAATATGGACTATGTTAAACCACTGAGGTTTGGGGTTTGCTACTTGATATAGTGCTTCATGTCCCCACCCAAATCTCACCTTGAATTATAGTAATTCCCATGTGTCAAGGGTAGGACCAGGTTGAGATAATTGAATCATGAGGGTGGTTTTTCCCTTGCTGTTCTCATGATAGTGAGTGAGTTCTCACAAGATCTGATGGTTTTATAAGGGGCTTCCCCCTTCCCTAACCTCTCATTCTTCTCTCTCCTGCTGCCTTGTGAATGAAGACGTGTTTGCTTCCCCTTCTGCCATGATTGTAAGTTTCCTGAGGCCTCCTCAGCCCTGCCGAACTGTGAGTCAATTAAACCTTTCCTTTATAAACTACCCAGTTTCAGGTATGTCCTTACAGTCACATGAGAATGAACTAATACACTACTATAGTATACCTGGTCTATCCTGATTAATGCAGTGACCTTAGGGAAATTGTCAATTTTTTTAAATCAAGTGCAATAGCACTACCAGGTTTTGGATGGTTATACTAAGGACTTTATGGGAAGCCAGAATAAATGATGATAAACAACATCTGTTCTCTGGTCATGGCTTGGTTCTGTGTCAATGAGTTTAGGTTTGGAATGAACTATCGCATGTGTCAGGGTGATCTCAAATATATTGCATTGATTTTTTAGTCAATTTTATTGAGGTATAATCCACATACAGTAAAATTCACCATTTTTTTAAACATGTAGCTTTATAAATCTTGATGAATGTAGATATTTGTATAACCACTACTATCATCAAGATACACATAGAATATTTTCATCACTCCAAAAATTTCCCCTATACTTCTTTGTAACATATCCTCTTCCCCCACCCCAACTCCCTGACAATCACGTCTTGGATCTAAGTCCCTTTAAATTTGCTTTTCTCAGATAATCTGGAATCACACGGCATATAAGCTTTTGTGTCTGGCTTTCTTCAGTTAGCATGATGTTTTTGAGATTCATCCATGTTGCTGCATCAATTGTTCATCTAGTTTTGCTTCTGAGTAGCACTTTGTTTTACGGAGTTATCACAATTTGTTTATCCATTCACTCCATCACTAATGATGAACACTCGTATTGTTTTCAGTTTGAGGCAATTATGAGTAAAAATGCTGTGAACATTCACATAGAGGTTTTTGTGAGGACATGGGTTTTCATTACTCTTAGGTAAATACTTAGAGGAGCTATTGATTGATCGTATGGTAAGTGTATACTTATTTATTTTTCAAAATTATGTTTCAAAGTGATGATAACATTTGCATTACTACTAGAAAAATGTATGAGTTCTAGATGTTCCACACTTTTACCAGTACTTTGTATTTTCAAAGTTTTATCCACTCTAGTATAAGTGTGGTAATATCTTACGTTGATTTTAATTGGGATTTCCCTAATGACTTGTGGTATTGAGTATCTTTTCATGTGCTTACTTACCACTTGGATTTCTTCCTTGGTGAGTTGTTTATTCAAGTTCTTTGTTAATTTTTTCATATTTGGTTTTGTGTCTTCTTTTATTATTCAGTTATAGATATTGTAGATATTTTAGTTTATATGCTTTAAACATAACTCTCTTTTAATGTGTATAAAGTAAACACTGCATCATTTTTTAAACTAGATAAACTCAGCCAAATGGGAGAATATTGAAAGGCAGTGGTACAGTACAGGCCTGAGAAAGAATTAAGGATCATTTTATCCCTTTCCCTTGCCAGAGCGTTGGAGAGAAGAACCATGCAACATATGTAGCCTCATGCTTTTTATGTACCAGTGGTGGAATTTTTCCATTTTTCCATTTTCTTTCCTTTCTATCTTCTCTGTATCTTTGTCACCATGTTAAGGTAGCGTCCAGCCACATGCCCCAAATCTTCAATACCTTTTGCCAATTCAGAGTGACTTAAAGATGCTTTGTAAATACTCTTTTGCATAAAAGTATGATTAAAAAATTTCAGCATATTCTCTCACTATGACATCTTATGTTGTTCTGAAATGAAAGAGTTTACTAAAATTATATTTGATCATGATGAATCTTTTTAAAACCACTTAAGGAAATAGGAAGAATTTCTTATATTCTGGAAATTTTGCCTGTGATCGTAACTGTCATTGACTGTCCTTAGAATCAAAGGGGTTCATCACAAAACAACTTTTTATGGTAATGAGGAAGCAGATCATTCAAGTTTGTTTTTCCTTCTCAAGAATTCTTTGTAAATTTGTTTGGAAAAGTTTAGTAGCCTTATTTTCTATATTAATTTTTGAATATTTAAAATAAATCATTTCTAGGTTTGAAAATTATCACCTCCCTGAGGCAAATAACTAACTAAACAAAGGAGTTCTAATACTTGAATTGTGATTTCCCACATAATATACGTATTTTTGCTCAATCTCTCTTGGGTTAGGAAGAGCTGAACTCAGAATTTGTTTCCATCTGTCATCAATAATATTTATAATAGTTCAATTACATTTCATCTATTATTTATGAATATTGAGAGATAAAAAGATTTTTCCTACATTGGAGTAGATAAGTATGTCATGATTAAGAAATTAATCACTTAAGCACCAACTTAAAAATTGGTTCAAAAAATATTGTGAATTAAAAAAATAAATACTGTATGGTCAAGACTATCCCAGGGAAAGTATTCATTTTATGCAATTTGAATATCATCAGCCCCTTAGTGAAAACCTGCTTCTATGAGGGAGCATTACGTTGTTTTTCACCATGCTTGGTTTATGTCACATAAAATAATCCTCCTCCTCTTTCTATTATCTGTCCAATGATAACTTTAAATTCTTTACTCTGGGCTAACCAAATTTTTATCTATTGTCATGTATTATTATGTAGTCTCAATATGATTTAATATATAATGGAAGTAAATATGATTGAAACAGAACTTGTAAAATGCAGAAGAAAGATATGGACCCCAAAGGCCATAGAGACAGACTAGGAGACTAAAGAGTGCAGCTCGCCAAAAGTCTTTGGAGTCAAATGTTTTATTTCTTAACATGAAGTCTTTAGGGAATTGGATCAAATCAAATAAAAAGAGACATGAGAAAAGTGAAACAATCACAGAAATAATCATTTATTGAACATCTACTACATACAAGACCCTATTCTTCATGCTTTATATGCATTAACTCGTAATCTTTACAGCAACTTAATGAGGTTGTTACTATTATTAGACCAATTTTACAGAGTGGAAAACCAAGGTCACACAGTTGCTAACTGACAGAGTCACAACTGCATCCTAGCAGTTGAGCTACTAAGCCCATGGTTTTATTCAGTATGCTATGCTACCTCTCAATTAAGTTAATTAATAGCTCAAAAAGATCTTCTCTCATAATAAGTTATTATAATTGTTATTTGAAATTAGTATTGTTAGCTATAACTAGAAAAAAATCTGATTTCTGTTTTCAAAGAATGTTTAGCTAATGGGTCAACTATAGATTGGATCTGCAAAATAATGCAATTTATTTTCTTAAAAGTAGCAACATTTATAAATCCAAATGCTTATTGTGCTTCTCAGAGTGGTTACCTTGGGAGACCTTATATTTATGTCAAAGATGCTATCATTACTTGAAATATTTTTGCTTTGTCTTTTTAAATTGTCTGGAAAACTGGGGATCGTAAAAATATTTCTGTTGGTAGTAACATTAAACTTTTATTTTATTTTATTATTTTATTTTTTTAATTTATTTATTTATTTTTGAAATGGAGTCTCACTCTGTTGCCCAGGCTAGAATGCAGTGGCATGATCTCCACTCACTGCAACCTCTGCCGCCCAGGTTCAAGCAATTCTCGTGCCTCAGCCTCCCGAGTAGCTGGGATTACAGGTGCTCACCACCACGCCCAGCTAATTTTTGTATTTTTAATAGAGAGAGGGTTTCACCATATTGGCCAGGCTGGTCTTGAACTCCTGACCTCAAGTGATCCACCCGCCTCAGCCTCTCAAATTGCTGGGATTACAGGCTTGAGCCACCGTGCCTGGCCATATTAAACTTTTAAATGTGGATTTGAATGTTGGAAACAAGTTTGGTAGATAAAAATCAAGTTAACCAAGATTAGATGTAATTCTAAACAAAAATGAGTTCTTGTTGAGACTCAGGATGGCCTTTATTTCAGGTCTAAATCATTTAAAATGGTTGGAGAATGGGGCAATGACAATTTTGGAGTTTACTAAATTGTCTAGCTTACTAAGGTGTCTACAACCTTGAAGCAACAACTTTTGTTAATGTAAGTTCTGATATGTTTTATTAAAACAGACAATATTAATAGCTCATAGATCTGTGCCTAATATCTTGCTTTAACTCATAAGTGGGTTGGATGTTTCTGAATTAATAACAGAACCATTGTTTGAGTGTTCCATGTTGATCCTAATGGCAATAAAGGTGAATGGTTGATATTCTTTCTCTTTGTATAAAGAAGTGGTTTTTCTGCAATTTTACTTCATTAATGGATATCGCACGTATTTCTCTGTCAAATGCTGTTATGAAGGAATTCAGTTTGCCTTTCTGGTTGAAATGAGCAGATTTCTGCCATTTTTGAATAACAGATAAGTAAGTGGGAGAGCATGCACTAAGCCTGGCCCTTCATATCACTTGCTACGTGAATAGAGACTGGGCCATTGAAAGTTATGTAGACCCTGGGAAAATGTTCCATTAACTCATTATTCTGAACTGAAATAAAATAAAACATTTTTATAATATTTTCAGAGCACAGGTTTTAGCCAAAGAAATCAAAGTTATGATTTAGATGAATTTTAGTGTTTCAGTGTAACTTCCAATAGTCTTATCTAGAAATGTTTGAAGTGGACTAGTGGTTTCCAACCAAGAACAATTTCCTGATCCCAGGGACATTCGGGAATTTCTAGAGGCATGTTTTATTGACACAACTGGCGGACTGCTACTGGCACCTAGGGAGTAGAGCCAGGGATGCTGTGAAACACAATACAATGAGCAGCAAATCCTCCCACAAGAAAGAATTATCCAGCCCCAAATATCAGTCATGCTGTGACTGAAAAACTTTGGTCTAGAAGAACTACCAATGAAGACAATAATAATAAGTTAAAGCGATAAAATAAATAGACACAAAGTTAAGGTAAGCAGAATATTTAAAATAAATGTTTAGAGCACCAAATGTAATACCACAAATTATTTACCTCTTCAAATCTGAAGATGAATCACTCGCTGTAGTGAATGAAATGGTGGTTTCCACATAAGATATGTCCACCTGGTACCTGGGAATGTGACCCTATTTGGAAAAGGGATCTTTGCAGAGATAATTAAGTCAAGGATCTCAAGATGAGATCATCTGGACTTATCCTGATTGGCCCTAAATTCAATGAAAAATGTCCTGATACATAGAAAGGGAGAAAACACAGGGGAGAGATCATACAAAGACAGAGGCAGAAATTGGAGTTACGTAGCTACAAGCCAAGAATCTGGAATAGACAAGGAAGCATTCTCCCCCAGAGTCTTTGAAAAGTGCATGGTCTTGTTGACACCTTGATTTCAGATTCTCGCCTCCACAACTATAAAAGAATGATTTTCTGTAATCTTGAGCCACCAGTTTGTAATTTGTTATGACAGCCCTCGGAAACTAATACATCTGCTAATTATCCCTGCTCAAAAGAACTCAGGAAAAAAAAAAAAAGAAAAAAAAGTGAGAGAACACTTCAGGGGCATAGGAGGTTTGAAATAGTTGAAAGGATCAGGATGGGCCTGTCTGAACCTTTAACTTTGCCAACAGAATGGGTCAAAGGGTTCTAAGCCAAATCAGTCTCCAGGGAGCCCTCTACTGGACATAATGTTCAGCCAGCTTGAACTGGCTGTGAGAGACGAACTCTGTATAGAGACTTACCCAAAAGCCAAGACCAGAACCAAAATATATCTAAAAGGTCAAGTCCAGAGAGGTGAAGTTTGTTAGGACGTTTATCCCGTTTCATCTTGAATGCGAAGAACACAGTATAGTATGTAGCACACCTAAACAGAAATAAGCCCTATCACGAGAGAAAACTTTTTTCTTTTTTTTTTTGAGACGGAGTCTTTCTCTGTCGCCCAGGCTGGAGTGCAGTGGCGCGATCTTGGCTCACTGCAAGCTCCGCCTCCCGGGTTCACGCCATTCTCCTGCCTCAGCCTCCCGAGTAGCTGGGACTACAGGCGCCCGCCACCATGCCTGGCTAATTTTTTGTATTTTTAGTAGAGACGGGGTTTCACCGTGTTAGCCAGGATGGTCTCGATCTCAGGATCACTCTTTACTTGTTTTTCTCCATTCAGAACATCAGAAACATGAATCTGGTATAGAAGGCTTTCTAAATCCAAGGTTCATTCATTCAGCAAATATTCATTGGGTCTGTTGTTCTAGATATCTGTCCATCGAATACTGACAGCAGATTCTTCAGCTCCAGGCTTTATGAAGAGGACAAATGGGTTTGTTAGTAGTGACTGATTCACAATTTACCATAATTTCTTGGACATGATATGGGCAAATATGGGCATCAGGGTTTGACTCTCCACTTTCTCTGGGGTAAGAAGCAGGTAGCAATCTTTAATGAGCATTATTGTAGGGAACAACAACAGCATTTTTAAGAATTATTCATTGCCTTACAAAGTCTGCCTTGGAGTGTGTGTGTGTGTGTGTGTGTGTGTTTAAAGACCTTATTGCTAATTAGACTTAGTGTTCATATGCATTTATTCCAAATGCAGTTTTTAATTATTTATAGTTTTACTTGATTTTTATGGAGGATTTGTTTTTCTTAACTATTTCCTAGGGTACTGTGTGAGACTGTGTGACGCTCAGTGCTACATATACTTCATTGCATGGCTGTAGGCTCAGCATTCACATCTCAGTGTGGAAAGGGTTCTTTAAATTCCCTTTGGTAGCAAAGTCACTCCCTGCTCAGAATGTAATTAACAAGCAGATTCACTGTTGGTTAGAAACTTGTGTGCCATGTTTCCTGTGTAACTTCATTAACTGTCTCCTGAGCAGTGGCATATCAGCCTTCTCAGTTTAGTGGTGACTTGGGCAGGAACAGCACCGTATAGTCACTTCACAGCCAAAGATTTTCATGTGGGACACAAAAAGATGATTATGTCTGAGGAGTGACATAGAGGTTTGTGATTTAGGAATGCTTCACTATCTTTCTTGACGTCTTCTTTCAAATATTAGGAATTTATTCCATTATTTCCAGTTTTTAAAAACACATTGGTCTAGATATTTAAAAAATCAAAACAAAGTTTTAAAACTTTTCCTAAAGTTATTTATTAGGCTTACAGATTTACCACCTCTTACAGTTGAGTATCTTAGGCTTGCTGCCCAAGGGATGTTTTTCTTTTGTAAGTTGAAAGTTGTCCGTATTCACTATTAAATTTAAATTTTCCAGGGATTAATCATTTATTTGTCACTGTTTCTTTTTTTTTTCCTGCTGCCTGCTTTGGACTTACTTTTCTCACTCTCTCTCTCTCTCTCTCTGTGTGTGTGTGTGTGTGTGTGTGTGTTTCCTCGGCATTACCTTCAAGGAGTAGAGAAATAAAAGAGATGAAAGACAAATCAGGTAACGTTACCATTCTATTTAACTTTTTACAGATGTGGAAAAGGAACCAAATTCAATAGGTAAAGTACAAATTTATCTCTGCATTAAGTTACCAATGCTTAGCCCTGTTCGTCAATACTGAAACCCAGGTTGACTGTAGTGAAAAATGTCCTCATGTGCATCTTAATTTTGTGTAGCTGCTTTTTAGGGTTAAGGGGCTCTGCAGGCAGGCCCTGGGGCATTTGTGGACAAGCTGGGAAATCTTTTCCTAATAATGACAGTGGGAAGTCAACACTGCTTTCCCACTTTGAGAATCCCTTCCAAGTTACTAAAATGTTCTTTGAAATCATTTATAAAACATAAATAATAGATGGTGAATCATCCTATTCAGTATTGTCACATATCTCTGCCATGATACCCACTGTTCAGCAACTCATATATTTCTTTCTGATTAAATAGTCATAGTTTTTTCTTTTTCTTTCTTTCTTTTTTTTTTTTTTTTTTTTTTTTAACAATGTCTTGCTCTATTGTTCAGGCTAGAGTGCAGTGGCATGATCTCAGCTCACTGCAACCTCTGCCTCCTGGGTTCAAGCAATTCTCCTGCCTCAGCCTCCCGAGTAGATGTGATTACAGGTGCACACCAACATGCCCAGCTAATTTTTATACTTTTAGTAGAGATGGGGTTTCACCATATTGGCCAGGCTGGTCTCGAACTCCTGACCTCGTGATCCACCTGCCTCAGCCTCTTAAAGTGCTGGGATTACAGGCGTGAGCCACTGCACCTGACCTAAAATTCTACTCTTTTTCTACTTGTAAATGGAATCCAGTCATTTCTCATCCTTCTGAATGAATTGGTTTAATTTTCGTTTGTGTTGAAAAAGAGTAGAACTTAAGACCATACTCAATCCTTCTGTGTAGCACTGAGAAGGGCGGTCTTTAAGGAAATTGGTTACAAGGAAAGTAGAGCTTTGGTGTTTTTCACATTTTTATTTATTTGCAAAGACACACATGCTTTATAGCTTTGTAAAGATGCCATATAAAGTATTACACATAGGGGTCTCTCATTTCTTCTTCTAGAACTTGTACATGGTCTCATTCTGCAGCCAATATTTTACAGATTGCATTTTACCTCTATAGTGCAACTCTGAGAGCCGTGTCCCGTATCTTTAGCCCATGATCCTCAATTAACAGATACAGCCAGATTTTCAAATAAATGATTAAAAGTAAGAGAATTCTCAAAATTTCTTATACTCATTCCTTTAAGCCCAAACTTTAAAAGATGCTAATCATTTCAAAAGAAACTTTTCCAGAATAAATCATATTCCTCTGTGCTTTTAAAAACAGAGAATGCAATCTTAATTCTAATTTGTATTGTGGACTTAGAGTAGACTTTTATCCTAGTCAAAGGGCAAAGCAGACCACAGTGGTGCACTGTTCCTGGGAGACTGAGGTGTGGAGAATTCCATGTCATTCCATACTCAACAAATATTTATTGGGCATTGGTGTGCTAGAGATTATGCTGATAACTAAGGCTACAAGGCTACAAAGGCACTAACTCTGCTTTCAAAAAGTTTACAAGTCAGCAGAGGACAAAGACAAATAAATGTCTGGCATATAATTACCATTTGGGAAATGCTTCTAATAGAGGTGTGAACAGAGCTCTCCTGAGAGAATCAAGAAATAATTTTTAAATTTTCTTTTATTGAAAATATCTGTATTACCTCTTCAGATCATAAACATGCATGTAAAAAGTTTAGCTAATATTTAAATAGTGTAAGAAGAAAATAAGTCCACTTGTAAGCTCATTACTAAAAAATAACTACAAATTCCATTTTGGTACATTTCTTCTGAATTTTTATGGGGATTGTTGCACATAGTGGAGTGCATGTGTGTGTGTGTGTGTGTGTGTGTGTGTGTGTGTGTACGTGTTTTTACCAGATCATCTGCCACAAGGCTGACCCCTAGTCTCCATAGCCATCCTGCCCACTTTGCAATTTCCTGCTTTCTATCTCTATTGGGTGGGAAATCAGACAACCAAACTTGTTTGGATGGTGTCTAAAAGAAGAGCAAATTACACTGAGTGCAAGTCTGAGGGCCTCTTCTCAGAGAAAAGAGCATGAGCTTTAGCACATGGTTTCTATTTTGAATCCTCAGAGGCCTTTTTTTCCCTTGCTTCCTGGGTTTCAGCTGTGTTCCTGGTACTTGAGGTTATTGGAGAGATGACCTCTCCATAAGCGAGCTGCTTTTTTCTAAATGTAGTTCCTGACTTTTAGAAACTAATGAGAATTTGGCAATGCCCGGCTATCAATAGCTTGTCACTACTAAGCAGTGAGCAAAAGCGGCCTCAATTTTAAGCCTCTACTTTCCCCCAGGAGAAGCCTGCCAATCTGCGCATAAAAGACACGTGGCAATTGGAACCCAATGCTAGTTATATTTGTCCTGTGTGATCCTTCATCTAGGGTTGCCAGATAAAATATAGGACACCCAGTTAAATATGAATTTAAATAAACAATGGGTGATTTTAAAATATAAGTATGTCTCATGCAGTATTTGAGACATCTTTGTACTAAAAAACTGTGCTTTGTTTTATCTGAAATTCAAATTTATTCAAGTGTTCTGTATTTTTATTTACTAAATCTGACAATTTTACCCCATCTTTTCCAGGTACCAAATCACCATAATCAAACTCTTCTCCTCCCACCTTTACTTCTTTTCTCCTTACTCACAAGGCTGGCCAGAGAGGCTCAGTTCAGTTGAATAGAATTCACTTCCTACTTGGCTGTGATTCAAACAGTTTAAACAGAAGGCATGTTTGGTAATGGAATAATCTAGTTTAAAGAAATGAAATATCTTAACATAAATGCAGAATCTCATTCAAAGACAATTAAATTGAGGTCAAATACATATGTGTGTATAGATAGAACCATTATGATTTTATAAGAAAAAGTTATTTCCAACTTAAGTTCATAATCTAAATCATAAGGATTTGAACAGAAAGTTTTGGAAGGTTCCAATAAAGGTTAAGTTTCAAAATCATGGGGAAAGTTACCTAGAAAATAACTTTTCTCAATGCTTTTTTAATGATTCTAAAACCATAGTCAAGGGAATTTATCTATTAATTCCTTTAAAGCTACTTCTAGCACTAAGCCAAGTGCATTGAGATGATTGATCTACATTTCTTCCCCATGATGACAATGATTATGCTGCTTTTTAGAAAATACCTGTATAGAATTGGAGAATTTAGAGGTTTTTTGCCTATTAAATGTATAAAATTCTGAGTTATTCTCTTATCTTAAAGTCAAAGAAGGCATAGTTAACAGTTTGTCCTGGATTAGAATTTGACCTCTGATCCTTACTTTTCAGACTGTACAGAAATCCCTTAAATGCTCTGAGCTACAGTTTCAGTGTCTGAACAAAAGGATAGTGATGCCTGAGGATTTATGAGCCTTAAATGAGGTAACATATGCAAAAATATCTGGCCTGGCATAGTGGTTACCCAATACATGTCACTGTAGTTCTTTTGGGATGTAATTGCTGTTAGACACTAAGATATCTGGCAACTAAAGAGACAGACATGTGAGCAGTTGATTCCTGCTTCTTGTGGCAAATGCTGGACTACATCATTCACATGTTCCTACCTTTCTTCATTTTCTTCTACATATCATAAAGCATGTTAAGTTACTCTGCAGACCTTAATCTTACAACGTTCCTTTCACCTCTTGCCAAATTCCCAAAGTCATATGTAAAGGATGGTTTTCTCTTCAGTCTCTAACCTCTTAAGTTACCTGAGAGCTAATAAACAGAGGTCTTGCATCCATGGCACTGATATTTTGCATACATTTATCTTTCCTCTGAAAAGTAGGTACTACTTACTTTCCTCCATTCTTGGTGAAGAAAAAGTGCTATAACCTGATATCACCTAAAAATAAAGTTTGGCCAATACTACAAAGGTTTCATGTAAGTTCATCGTCAATGAAAGATAGAATGACTAAATTAAATAAAATGTCCTATAAGTGTTAAATAAAAGATATGTATAAGCATGGATTGAAACATAGCAGAAACAATTATTTTAAACAAAAAAAATGCAGTTCAAAAATGTTACAAAGGTAACCCATTGCCTTATTTGGGAAATTCTGGGGTTACATTGGAGTAACATCAAATTAATATTTTAAAATATATGTTATATAAATATAATTATATATTGCAATTTGAACTAAAAAAAAGACAAAATAGGTAAATCTACAGCAAACCTTTTTGCTGTTGTTTGAGTTTGTCTTCGCCACAACTTATGTTGAAATTTCATCCCTGATGTGGCAGTGTTGGGAGGCGAAACCTTATGGGTGGTGGTTGGGTCACGGGGGCAAATTTCTCATGAATGGTTTGGTGCTGTTCTCACGTTAGTGAATGAGTTCTTGCTCTGGCCAGACTGGGTTAGTTCCTGTGGGAATGAATTAATTCCTGTGAGAGTGGGTTGCTAAAAAAGCAAAGATGTCCCTTGGGTTTTGCTTCTTTGCACATGTTTGCTTCCACTTTGATCTATACCATGTTATGATTTAGCACCAAAACCCTCACTAGAAGCCAAGGCCATGCTTTTGAACTTCTCAGCCTGCAAAACTGTGAACTAAACCTGTTTTCTTTATAAATTATCCAGACTCAGGTACTCTGTTACAGCAACACAAAATAGATGAAGACACTAAGCTTCCCAGCAACCACTTCTTCCCTGCAGTTCAGAGACCGTCTGAGATGTACTGTAGAGTGAACAGTAGTATCTATCACTGAAGTTCTCACCAGCATGTCTATGCTATTTGAGTGTTCTCAAATCATGGACCTAAACTTTACGAAGTGTCTCGTGCATTTTGCTTCATATTTACTTTTAAAATAGCAGAACTCTGGCATTTTATAGTAGTTGACTGTCTTAGTCCATTTGTGCTGCTGTAACAAAATACTAGATACTAGGTAATTTATAAATAACAGAAATTTATTTTCTCACAGTTCTATAGGCTGGAAAGCCTAAGATCAAGGTGCCAGCAGAGTTGGCATCTGCTGAGGGTTTGTTCCACTGATGGCATCCTCTCACAGTGGCAGCCTCACATGGTGGAAGGGGGAAGAGCAAAAGGGGACAAATATGTGTCCTCAGTGGAAGAGATGGAAGGGCAAAATCGACCTAGCTAGTCCCTTCCAGCACTTTTATCTGATCACTAATCTCATTCATGAGGGTTCCGCCCTCAGGACTTAATCACCTTCTGTATTAGTCCTTTTTCACACTGCTGAAAAAGACACTCAAAACTGGGTAAATTACAAAGAAAAAGAGGTTTAATGGACTCACAGTTCCCCGTGGCTGGGGAGGCCTCACAATCGTGGTGGAAGGTGAAAGGCACATCTTACATGGCAGCAGGCAAGAGAGAGAATGAGAACCCACCAAAAGGGGTTTCCCCTTATAAAACCATCAGATCTCGTGAGACTTATTCACTACCATGAGAACAGCATGGGGGAAGCTGTTCTCATGATTCAGTTGTCTCCCACCAGGTCCCTCCTACAACATGTGGGAATTATGGGAGCTACAATTCAAGATGAGATTTGGGTAAGGACACAGCCAAACCATATCACTTCTTAAAGATCCCACATTTTAATACAGTACTATCACACTGGGGGTGAGATACAAATATTCAAATCACGGTATCTTTTCACTCACTTTTTTATTTATTTTACTTTAAGTTATGGAATAAATGTGCAGAATGTGCAGGTTTGTTACATAGGTAAACATATGCCATGGTGGTTTGCTGTACCTATCAACCCATCATCTAGGTTTCAAGTCCCACATGCATTAGCTGTTTGTCCTAATGCTCTCCCTCTCCTCGCCCCCTGCCCCCGACAGGCCCCAGTGTGTGTTGTTCTCCTCCGTGTGTCCATGTGTTCTCACTGTTCAACACCCACTTGGGTTTCTCTTTCTGTGTTAGCTTGCTGAGAATGATGGCTTCCAGCTTCATCCATGTCCCTGCGAAGGACATGATCTCATTCCCTTTTATGGCTGCGTAGTATTCCACAGTGTATTTGCACCACATTTTCTTTATCCAGTCTATCATTGATGGGCATTTGGATTGGTTCCATGTCTTTGCTATTGAAAATAGTGATGCAATAAACATATGTGTACATGTGCTTTATAGTAGAACGATTTATATTCCTTTGGGTATCTACCCAGGAATGAGATTGCTGGGTCAAATGGTATTTCTGGTTCTAGATCCTTGAGGAATTGCCATACTGTCTTCCACAATGGTTGAACTAATTTTCATTCCCACCAACAATGTAAAAGTGTTCCCATTTCTCCACAGCCTCGCCAGCATCTATAGTTTCTGGACTTTTTAATAATCACCATTCTGACTGGCAAGAGATGATATCTCATTGTGGTTTTGATTTGCATTTCTCTAATGATCAATGATGTTAAGCTTTTTAAAATATATTTGTTGGCTGCATAAATATCTTCTTTTGGGAAGTGTTTTTTCATATCCTTTGCCCATTTTTTGACGGGGTTATTTGCTTTTTTTTTTCTAGTAAATTTGTTTAAGTTCCTTGTAGATTCTGGATATCAGATGTTTGTCAGATGGGTAGACTGCAAAAATTTTCTCCCATTCTGTAGGTTGCCTGTTCACTTGATGATAGTTTATTTTGCTGTGTAAAAGCTCTTTAGTTTAATTAGATCCCATTTGTCAATTTTGGCTTTTGTTACAATTGCTTTTGGCATTTTCATCATGAAATCTTTGCCCAGGTCTATGTCCTGAATGGTATTGCCTAGGTTTTCTTCAAAGGTTTTTGTGGTTTTGGGTTTTACATTTAAGTCTTTAATCCATCTTGAGTTAATTTTTGTATAATATATAAGGAAAGGGTCCAGTTTCAGTTTTCTGCATATGGCTAGCCAGTTTTCCCAGTACCATTTATTAAATAGGGGATCTTTTCCCCATTGCTTTTTTTTGTCTGGTTTGTCAAAGATCAGATGGTTGTAGATGTGTGGTATTATTTCTAAGGTCCCTGTTCTGTTCCATTGGTCTATATGTCTGTTTTGGTACCAGTACCATGCTGTTTTGGTTACTGTAGCCTTGTAGTATAGTTTGAAGTCAGGTAGCATGATGCCTCTGACTTTGTTCTTTTTGTGTAGGATTGTCTTGGCTATTAGGGCTCTTTTTTGGTTCCATATGAAATTTAAAGTAGTTTTTTTCTAATTTTGAGAAGGCTGCCAATGGTAGTTTGATGGGAGTAGTATTGAATCTTTCAAATACTTTGGGCAGTGTGGACATTTTCACGATATTGATTCTTCCTATCCATGAGGATGGAATGTTTTTCCATTTGTTTGTGTCCTCTTTTATTTCCTTAAGAAGTAGTTTGTAGTTCTCCTTGAAGAGGTCCTTCATGTCTTTTGTTAGCTGTATTCCTAGGTATTTTATTCTCTTTGTATCAATTGTGAATGGGAATTCATTCATGATTCGACTCTCTGCTTGTCTATTGTTGGTGTATAGGAATCCTTGTGATTTTTGCACGTTGATTTTGTATCCTGAGACTTTGCTGAAGTTGCTTATCCACTTAAGGAGTTTTTGGGCTGAGACAGTGGGGTTTTCTAAATATAGAATCATGTTGTCTGCAAACAGAGATGATTTGACTTCTCTTCCTATTTGAATACCTTCCTTCTCTTGCCTGATTGCCCTGGCCAGAACTTGCAATACTATGTTGAATAGGAGTGATAAGAGAGGGCATCCCTGTCTTGTGCCAGTTTTCAAAGGGAATACTTCCAGCTTTGGCTCATTCAATATGATATTGGCTGTGGGTTTGTCATAAAGGGCTCTTATTATTTTGATATTTGTTCCATCAATACCTAGTTTATTGAGAGTTTTTAACACGAAGGGATGTTGAATTTTATTGAAGGACTTTTCTGCATCTATTGAGATAATCATGTGGTTTTTGTCATTGATTCTGTTTATGTGATGGATTATGTTTATTCATTTGCATATGTTGAACCAGCTTTGCATCCCAGGGATGAAGCCGATTTGATTGTGGTGGATAAGCTTTTTGATGTACTGCTGGATTTGGTTTGTCAGTATTTTATTAAGATTTTTGAATCCATAACTCACCTTTGTAATCACTCCTTTGTGTAGGATCTAAGAGAAGAAAGGAAAGACTTCAACCCATTCACCAGAAAGGCTCAGCCATATCTGATGTTTTGGAGGTGGCAGAGAGTGATCTCAGAGGACAAAGGAAAGGGAACAATGAGAAGGAACTCACCAAAGAAAAGGGGTGGCATAATCAAGTGGTCTGGAGTCAGCAGTAGGGCCTGAGTGGGGAGGGGGTTAATGGATGTGGGTATAGTTTGCCAGCTGATTACAGGAAGTGGACCAAACAGCCTTAATTCAACAGGACCAAACAACCTGTTAGTTGAATGAAACATCAAAGAAAACAAGATAACATTTGGAACTGAAGAAGCTTTGTTCTAGGAGCCCTGGCTGAGTATACTGGAGAAGGAACACTGTTTCTCTCACTTTGCATAGGTGGCAGTGAGGGTTTTATCCATGAATTACATTCTAAGCATGGCAGATTTTCCAGGAGAAGAAATATCTTGCATTTTAGGCAGTGCTAGTTCTGATTTCAGCGACATGGAAAATGCAAGAGCCACCATGTGGTGCAGGCGGGAGGGATGGCAATGAGAGGAGAGTCTCAGCTTGGAAGAGGCCTTGACCTTTAGGCCTGGACCTTTAGGATCCTGGTTCATTCTCTATGGGGCTGAGTGAGAGTGTGAAGTACTGGATACTTAATCCTTGAGACTCAGCCGAAATTGCCATTAGAAGGCCTAATGTAGAATGGGCATCCTTTCTACCACCCAATTACCCTCCACCTTCATGATAGAGGCACAGGCCCAGTTTCACTGGCATGTTGCATGCGAGATTCCCCTTGTGGCCATAACGGCAGTGGCTATGAAAACAATATTTTAAACTTGGAACAGTTCTTCCATGAATCCAAGGGCCAAAGATTGGAGAGTTCTAAGTTGCTAGCCTTAGCAGCAAGCAACAAAGACTAACAAGTGCCCCTGGAGATGTTAGAATACTCGGGTAGGGAAGCTACAAAACACTTGACTTCCTACAGCTAAACAGAAGGATAGTTTAGGAACAATAAATGTAGGATATTAATAGCCATGAGACTATCTTTGCACTTAACTGGTAGGTGGAGTCCACAATGCCTGGACTTATTATGAACACTTATTATCTCATACGTTTATTCATTGACATATCAAGGAACATTTACTGAACATCTGCTAGATGCTAGACACTGTGCTGTCCTCTGGGGACACATTAGAAATAAGGTAGACATGATCTCTCATTTCCCTGGATGGAATTTGCAGTCTAGCTCTTGCATATCTCCAAGGAAACTTCACTATTTTAAAATCATCTTTTCGTTAATTTAAGGCAACGAAATCCAAGGATTTAAAAATAAAAACCTTGCAAATCTGTGTAATAGTTAGGCATAGACACTACTTTTAGTGTGTAGAAATACTGATTTTTGCTATTGTTTCCTAAAATATGGTAGAGAGAAGGTGGAGCTCCTTTTATATTCTTGACTGTAGAATGTTCCTTCTTCTCCAAATGGGATGCTCATCTTCTCAATGTTTTTTCATGATTTCAGCATCCGAGAATGAATAGGACACCTGGCCAGCAAGCCAGATGAACTAATTCCACCCAGAAATCAAATGGATAGCAGATAGTGCAGCCAAATGATCCTCCCATCCTAAAGGTTGATGTTAAGTATTTCCAATTCAGGAGAGATAGGTCAAATAATTTTTCAGCTTCAGACTTTCAGAAAGAAAAATTGCTATTCCATTTTATGATAAATATGTTTGCTTAAAGTACCACCCCCAACATGAAATATAGCTTGGTCCTTTGGACCTTCTTTAATGCTATTACATACATGTCAACACCTGCCATGTCAGGCATTAATAATGAGTCAAATAAAATAAATGATTATTAACACTTAAGATGTGTTAGATTTTGCTAGGCAATAAGAAGTTTATCAACCCCACAAAGGGATAAATAGATTATATACAGTATTGTTCAGACTTTCAAAAAAATTATAATCCTATTGGGAAGGTAAAATTAAAACACGTGAAACAAGACTAAACACAAAATATAAAGAAGTGTATAATGAAGTGCTGAAGAATTGGCAAGTGGTAAAGGGAATTAGGGAACATCACTAACGATTGTGATGTCCAAGAAGGCTTTACAAACTAAACGGCACTTGTACTGAGTCTTGAGAAAATAGCAAGTGTGTCATAGGTGAAAGTAAACAGGAATTTGCAGATAGGATAAACAAAGGTGTAGGTAGTGGTATAAACTTTCTGTATTTCTAGAGCAATAAGTAAACTGGTCTCACTGGAGGGAGAAATGAAATAAGACCACTAGAAGGGTGGATGCTTTAGGGAGGATTTGAAAGCTAAACAGAGATGTTTTAACGTGGGTAATGAGTAATAAACCACAGAAGATTCTGTTGCAGTGGAAGCACATGCTTTAATTAGTGGCTATAGAAGAACTAATCTGAAAACTATATGAGGGCTTGAAGTGAGAAAGTTGAGTCAGGGAGACCATTAGGTTACCCAGCCACTGGCCAGTGGTGTCATTTCTCCACATATAAAACTTTAGGCTTATCTATAAGGGATTTGTCGGCATGAATAAATAAGGTGTAATTTAGAAAAGAGTAATTCAATGAAAAGTCCAGAGATTGGGCAAGAAAAGGGAGAGGATTAGTTTGGAAAGTATGAGTTAGAAGGAGAAGAAAACAGGCACAACGTCTACTATTTGGAAGACCCTGGTAACACCATGCTCTGTATTGGAAAGATTATCTTGGAAATTCTGTTGATGAGCAATAATTAGAGGGCCTTAAAAGAAATTATTAGCAGGTCCCTGACTCTGAATGACCTATACCACCCTGATGAAAGGTACACATTATGAAGCAATGTTTAGAGAAAAGAAAAATATTAAGGTCAATGTAAACCCCCATATCCACAAACAGGTCATTATCTGAGATCATCTCTAGATCAAAATGTGAAAAATGCACTATGTTCAAATTAGTATGCAAAATAAAGCATCAGCATGGAGTGAATTTATGTGATTATGCCATGAATAATTCATTAGTACAAGCAGTACAATTAGCTGCTTATAATATAATGATATAACTATTGCATTCATGTACAATAAGCCTGACCCAAACTGTAGTAATAGTAAGACTTATTTTGAAAGCAAAAGAAAGCCCCAAATGTGTCAAATCCAAAAGCACACAATGGCATGTGTTGCTAGCTAGTGTGAAAAAAAAAACAAAGTAGTAAGAGGACAGAACAAGTTTATGCCTAAAATTTGCTTTTTAAAAGGGTGTGATTGCTTATCTGAGCATTTTATCAAACATCAAATAAAATTGCTTTACTCAGCATTGTAATCTAATTGATATGTTTGCTAAATATATCTTGACACATTTAAAAATTCCTATATAAAGCATGTAGATAAACAGTGAAATAGATAGTTATGCTGAATGAAAAGCATTTTAACTATAGAAAAATCTTTCTCAGGCTTTCAGTAGATAGAAGTCAGAGTTGGACAGACAGAAGATAATCAATTCATGGGCTGGATCAATAAGTAATGGTATCTGCAGTCTGATTCAATAGAGTCTTTACTTTTCAGAATACAGGTTCAATTCACTTTAAGTCCTGCTTTAATCATTTTCATGATGAAATTACACCTGTCTTGGACTTCCATTGTGCTGGTTTAGGCTAAGCTTTCCCATTGAATGGACATTCTGTGGGGGTTTCCTTAGAACTTAATTCTGCTCTTAAGAGCTGCCATGCTTTTACCTGTAAGAATCCAGGACAGTAATGTACTTGAACTTGGCTTTAGGTAACTTCTAGTTGATTTTGCTTCAACACTAATTAATGGACAACAGTAAAATATGTAAATTGAAAATGGTAAACCAGAGTGATCATTTTTAAAAGATGTATCAAAAATAATACAATGCTCTTATCACTGTTCTAGTCATCCTGTTAGTGAGCCATTTTATGAAGGTGAGCAGTGTTGCCGTGAGGTTTGAGGGGCTGCTTTATGTGAAATCATGCATCTCAAGCAGGAATGCATGCTTATATTGTTTCCCACACTGGCAGTTTCAAGTTACTCATATTTTCCAGTTACAATAAGAAGTGGTACATTATTGGGCATCCTTGCACATTTGCAACAATATACACAAAAGTAAAATGACATCAAATGAGTATTGGTGTAACGAGGCTCATCTTATGCTTTTTATATATATGGTCTCTCTTAATTCCCAAAAATACCCTCTATAAGAGACTTTCATTTCTGGCAATACAGTGGAACACACGTCCTCTAAAACCAATCTATTGAGAAACATTTAACATATTGAAGAAAATACACACATATGTGCAAAACACAGCTGTGCTTATATTGTTGAGTTGGCAAGAAAGTTCAAAATAAGCCAAAACGTGAGTCCAGAGCAAAGAGTGCTGGCTGAACTAGAGGTAATTTCCAGAATTACCTGAACAGGAGCTTTGATATTAATGAACTACATGTGTTAGGAAGAGATAAAACCTAAAGCCCTCAGAGAAAGAGAACAGGGTTAGAACTTCAAATAAAGCTGGGATTCCAAAAGTTTGCTCATTTAAATGGTTAGCGAGAAACAAAATACAACCAAATAAGTATCTCTTGTAAAGGTTATCACCAAAGAAAATTGGCTTTGTTCTTTGTCTTGATGAAGGGAAAAAATAAAAACCAAAAGCAAATGTAAGCTAATACACTTAGCAAAGTTGCAGGATACAAAATCAACACACAAAAATCAGTTGTATTTCTGTATACTAACAATAAATAATTCCCAAATAAAACTAAAAATAAATTCTTTTTATAAAAGTGTTAAATATTATAAAACACTAAGTGATAAATTTAACAAAGGAGATATAAGACTTGTATGCTGAAAACGATAAGATATTGTGGCAACAAATTAAAGAAGACATAAATAAATGGAAAGTCATTGTGTGTTAATGGATTAAAAGACAATATTGTTAAGTTGGCAATACTACTTAAAATAATCTACAGATTCAGTACAATCCCTATCAAAGTCCCAGTGATTTTTTTTGCCGAAAAAAATGCTAATGAAATTGTAAAGGGCCCTGGATAACCAAAATAATAAAAAAGAAGAACAAAGAGAACTTACATTTTTTGATTTTAAAACTTATTACAAAGGTTGAATAATCAAAACATTACAGCAGGGGAACAAGGGTAACACATAGACTAATGGAATAAAATTGGGAGTCCAGAAATAAACCTATACATCTATGCACAATTACTTTTCAATGAGGGTGTCAAAACCATTTAATGGGGGAAATATAGTTTCTTCAATGAACTGTGTTGGGACAACCAGATATCTACATACCAAAGAATACAGCTGTTCCTTGATTTCATATATATAAACTCAAAGCTGACTAATGACCTAAATAGAATAAAAACTATAAAACCCTTAAAAGAAAACCTTAGGAGGTTAATCGTCATAATCTTAGGCTTAGCAATGCATTGTTAGATATGACACTGAAAGCACAAACAACAAAAGCAAAAAAAAAATAAATTAGACTTCATCAAAACTGAAAATCCCTTTATGCATCAGAGCACACTACAAAGAGTGACAATACAGCTTACAAAATGGGACAGATATTTGCAAATCATGTATCCAGTAAGAGCCTATAGGCAGAATTTATAAAGAACTCTTTTAACTCAACAACACAAGACAAACAGCTCCTTTTTAAAAATGAGGGGGGACTAAAATGGCCAACTAGAAACAACTGTGGTTAGGGGCTCCCACCAAGAAGAACAAAAACAAGTGAACCCTGCACTGACAACTGAGGTAACTGAGGTATCCAGTCTCTCTCATTGGGACTGACTAGGCAGTTGGCGCATCCCATGAAGAGCGAGGAAAAGCAGTGTGGAGCGACAGCCCACCCGGCCACATGGAGCAAGGAGAGCTCTCACCCCCAGCCAAGGCAGGCAGTGAGTGATCGTGCTACCCCGCCTGGGAAACTACACTTTTTCCGTGGATCTGTGCAACCCACGGATCAGGAGATCCCATCATGAGCCAAAGCCACCAGGACCTTGCGTCCCCAAAACAGAGCTGTTCAGATTCTCAGTGGTTGCTTGGCTGGAGACTACCTAAGATGACTGAGCTCCCAGGGGCATAGGCGGTCGCCATCACTTCGGCTGCCTGCTGCCTAAGACTACTGAGCTCCTGAGGGTGGGGGGCGGGGGTGTGGTCACCATCACTGTCACTGCCTGGTGCCTAAGACGACTGAGCTGCCAGGGGGTGGGGTGGCTGCCATCACTGCAGCTCCAGTCTGCCATTTTCTCCTGCTGGGGTGGGGTTTGGACCCAGGAGGAATTCCCCACAGTGCAGCACAGTGGTTGTGACAGATTGTGGCAACATGGCCTCTTTAGGCTGTACCTTGAACCATTCCTCGTCACCAGGCAGGGCTTCCCTGTGAGAATTTCAGCAAATCCAGCCGGGGGTTTATGGACAGAACTCTGATCTCCCTGGCACAGAGCCCCTGGGGGAGGGGTGGCCACAGTCTCTGCGGATCAGTGAACTTATTCTTTTCCCCTGCTGACTCTGAGGAATCCAGGCAGTCTGGACCAGAGGGAGTTCCCCCAAGTGCAGCGCACCTCCTCCACCAAGGGGCAGCCAAACTGCTTCGTTAAGTGGGTCCCTGATCCCATGCCTCCTGACTGGGCGAGATCCCCCAAAAGGAGTCACCAGACACCTTATACAGGAATGTTCCCGCTGGCATCAGCTTGGTGCCCCTCTGGGACAGAGCTCCTAGAGGAGGGAGCAGGCAGCCATCTTTGCTATTCTGCCTCCACTGGTGACATCTCCAGGAATGATGGGAGGGAGCCAAGCTAATAGGGTATGGAATGGACCCCCAGCAAATGGCAGCAGCCTGACAGAAGAGGGCCTGGCTGTTAAAAGAAAAACAAACAGAAAGCAATAATAACAGTATCAACAAAATGTCCTCATAAAAAATCCATCCAAAGGTCAGCAGCCTCAAAGATTGAAGCTAAACTCATGAAGATGGAAAAAATCAACAAAAAAATCCTGAAAACTCTAAAAGCCAGAGTGCCTCTCTCCTCCAAGTGATCATAACACCTCTCCAGCAAGGGCATAGAACTGGGATGAGGCTGAAATGGATGAACTGACAGAAGTAGGCTTCAGAAGGTGGGTAATAATGAACTTTGCTGAGCTAAAGGAGCATGTTCTAACCCAATGCAAAGAAAAGAACCATGATAAAAATTACAGGAGTTGCTAATCAGAATAACCAGTTTAGAGAGCATGTTAGGGTTCCCTAGAGGGACAGAACTAATAGGATATATATATATATATATATATATATATATATATATAATGTAATAGGATTATATATATGATATTATAGGGTATATATAGGGGAGTTTATTAAGTATTAACTTACATGATCACAAGTTCCCACAACAGGCTATCTGCAAGCTTGAGGAGCAAGAAGAGCCAGTCCAAGTCCCAAAACTGAAGAATTTGAAGTCTGATGTTTGAGGGCAGGAAGCATCCAGCACAAGAGACAGATGTAGGCTGGTAGGCTAGGCCAGCCTTGCCTTTTCACGTTTTTCTGCCTGCTTTATGTTCACTGGCAGCTGATTAGATTGTGCTCACCAGATTAAGGGTGGGTCTGCCTTCTTCAGCCCACTGACTCAAATGTTAATCTCCTTTGGCAACACTGTCACAGACACACCCAGGATCAATACTCTGCATCCTTCAGTCCAATCAAGTTGACACTCAGTACTAACCATCATAGAGAGGAACATACATGACCTGATGGAGCTGAAAAACACAACACGAGAACTTCACAATGCAACCGCAAGTATCAATAGCCGAATAGACCAAGCAGAGGAAAGAATTTCAGAGCTTGAAGACCATCTTGCTGAAATAAAGACAGGCAGACAAGATTACAGAAAAAAGAATAAAAAGGAACAAACAAAACCTCCCAGAACTATAGGATTATGTAAAAAGACTAAACCTATGACTGATTGGGGTACCTGAAAGAGATGTGGAGAACGGAGGAACCAAGTTGGGAAACATACTTCAGGATATCATCCAGGAGAATTTTCCCAACCTAGAAATACAAGCCAACATTCAAGTTCAGGAAATCCAGAGAACCCCAGTAAGATACTCCATGAGAAGATCAACCCCCAAACACGTAATCATCACACTCTTCAAGGTAAAAATGAAGGAAAAAATGTTAAGGGAAGCCAGAGTGAAAGATCAGGTCACCTACAAAGGGAAGCCCTTCAGAATCATAGCAGACCTCTCAGCATAAACCCTGCAAGCCAGAAAAGATTGGGGGGTCAATATTCAACATTCTTAAAGAAAAAAATTTCCAACTCAGAATTTCATATCTGGCCAAATTAAGCTTCATAAGTGAAGGAGAAATAAAATCCTTTTCAGACAAGCAAATGCTAAGGAAATTCATTACCACCAGGCCTGCCTTGCAAGAGCTCCTGAAGGAAGCACTAAATATGGAAAGAACAAACTGTTACCAGACACTACAAAAACACACTGAAGTACACAGACTAATGACACTATGAAGCAACTACATCAACAAGTCTGTAAAATAACCCCTAGCATCATGATGACAGGATCAAATTCACACATAACAATATTAACCTTAAGTGTAAATGGGATAAATGCCCCAATTAAAAGACACAGAATGGCAAGCTGGATAAGGAGTCAAGACCCATTGGTGTGCTATATTCAAGAGAGCCATCTCACATGCAAAAACACACATAGGCTCAAAGTAAAGGGATGGAGGAAAATCTACCAAGCAAATGGAGAGCAGAAAAAGCAGGAGTTGCAATCCTAGTTTCTGACAAAACAGACTTTAAATGAACAAAGATCAAATAAGACAAAGAAAGGCATTACATTTTAAAGGTTTTAATTCAACAAGAAGAGCTAACTGTCCTAAATATATATGTGCCCAGCACTGGAGCACCCAGATTCATAAAACAAGTTCTTGGAGACCTACAAAGAAACTTAGACTCCCACACAATAATAGTGGGAAACTTTAACACCTCACTGTTAATATTTGACAGATCATTGAGACAGAAAATTAACAAAGATATTCAAGACTTCAACTCAGCTCTGGATAAAGTCAGCCTGATAGATATCTACATAACTCTCCACCCCCCAGAAAACAGAATAAACATTCTTATTGGTGCCACATGGCACTTAATCTAAAATCGGTCACGTAATTGGAAGTAAAACACTCCTCAGCAAATGCAAAAGAACTAAAATCAAAACAAGCAGTCTCTCAGACCACAGTGCAATCAAATTTGAACTCAAGATTAAGAAACTCACTCAAAATCACACAACTACTTGAAAACCGAACAACCTGGTTCTGAGTTACTCCTGGGTAAATAATGAAATTAAGGCAGAAATCAAGAAGTTTTTTGAAAGCAATGGGAACACAGAGGCAATATGCCAGAATCTCTGGAACATTGCTAAAGTAGTGTGAAGAGGGAAATTTATAGCACTAAATGTCCACATAAAAAATCTAGAGAGATCTCAAATTGACATCCTAGCATCACAACTAAAATAACTGGAGAACCAAGAGCAAACAAACCTCAAAGCTAGCATAAGACAAGAAATAACCAAGATCAGAGCAGAACTGAAGGAGACAGAGACAAGAAGAACCTTTCAAAAAAAATCAATGAATCTAGAAGCTGGTTTTCTGAAAACATTAATGAAATACACAGACCACTAGATGGACTAGCAAAGAAGAAAAGAGAGAAGAATCAAATGGACACTATAAAAAAGATAAAGGGGATATCACCATGGACCCCACAGAAATACAAGCAAACATCAGAGAATACTACAAACACCTCTATGCAAACAAATTAGAAAATCTAGAAGAAATGGGTAAGTTCCTGGACACATGCACCCTCACAAGACTGAACAAGGAAAGAGTTAAATTCATGAATAGACAAATCACAAGTTCTGAAACTGAGACAGTAATAAAGCCTACCAACCAAAAAAAAGCCCAAGACCAGATGGATTTACAGCTGAATTCTACCAGAGGTAAAAAGAGGAGCTGGTACCATTTCTTCTAAAAGTATTCCAAAGTTTTGAGACTTCTAAAACCATTCCAAAGTTTTAGAGACTTCTCCCTAACTCATTTTATGAGGCCAGCATCATCCTGATACCAAAACCTGGTAGAGATACAACAAAAAAAGAAAACTTCAGGCCAGTATCACGGATGATCATCACTGCAAAAATCCTCAGTAAAATACTGGCAAACGAAATTCAGCAGCACATCAAAAAGCTTAGCCACCATAATCAAGTTGGCTTCATCCCTGGGATGCAAGGCTGGTTAAATATACACAAATCAATAAACGATTCATGACATAAACAGAGCTAAAGACAAAAACTTCATGATTATCTCAATATACACAGAAAAGGCCTTCAATAAAATTCAACATTGCTTCATGTTAAAAACTCCCCATAAACTAGGTATTGATGGAACATACCTCAAAATAATAAGAGGCATTTATGACAAACCCACAGCCAATATTATACTGAGTGGGCAAGAGCTGTAAGCAAAATCAGTACAAGACAAGGATGCCCTATCTCAACACTCCAATTCAACGTAGTATTGGAAGTTCTGGCCAGGGCAATCAGGCAAGAGAAAGAAATAAAAAGTATTAAAATAGAAAGAGTAGAAGTCAAACTGTTTCTGTTTGCAGATGACATGATCCTATATCTAGAAAACCCCATTGTCTCTGCCCAAAAGCTTCTAAAGTTGATAAGCCACTTCAGCAAAGTCTCAAGATACAAAATCAATGTGTTAAAATTATAAACATTCCTATACACCAACAATAGACCAGCAGAAAGCCAAATCATGCATGAATTCCCATTTACAATTGCTATAAAGAAAACAAAATACCTAGGAATACAGCTAAGAGCGGAAGTGAAGGACCGCTTCAAGGAGAACTACAAACCACTGCTCAAGGACATCAGAGAGGACACAAACAAATGGAGAAACGTTCCATGTTCATAAATAGGAAGAATCAATATCATGAAAATGACTATACTGCCCAAAGTAATTTATAGATTTGATGCTATTCCTATTAAATTACCAACATCATTCTTTACAGAATTAGAAAAAAACTACTTTAAAATTCATATGGCACCAAAAAGAGCCTGTATAGCCAAGACAATCCTAATCAAAAAGAAAAAAGCTGGAAGCATCATGCTACCTGACTTCAACTATACTACAAGGCCCCGTTAACCAAAACAGCATGGTACTGGCACAAAAACAGAAACATAGAGCAATATAACAGAATAAAGAACTCAGAAATAATACTGTGTGTCTACAACCATCTGAGCTTTGATGAACCTGACAAAAACAAGCAATGGGGAAAGGATTGCCTACTTAATAAATGAAGCTGGGATGCTAGTCATATGCAGAAAATGGAAACTGGATCTCTTCCTTACATCTTATACCAAAATCAAGTCAAAATGCATTAAATACTTAAATGTAAAACCCCAAACTATGAAAAGCCTAGAAGAAAATCCAGGCTGTATCATTCAGGACATAGGCATGGGCAAAGATTTCATGATGAAAATGTCAAAAGCAATTGCAAACAAAAGCAAAAATTGATAAATGGGATTTAATTAAACCAAAGAGCTCTGCAGAACACCAACAACAAAACTATCATCAGAGTGAACAGACAACTTACAGAATGGGAGAAAACTTTTGCAATCTATTCATTTGATGTAGGTCTAGTATCCAGAATCTACAAGAAACTTAAACAAATTTACAAGAAAAAAACAAACAAATCCATCAAAAAGTGGGCAAAGGACATGAACAAACACTTCTCAAAATAAGACATTTATGTGGCCCACAAACATATGAAAAAAAAAAAACTGAACATCACTGATCACTAGAGAAATGCAAATCAAAACCAGAATGAGATACCACCTCATGCCAGTCAGAATGGTGATTATTAAAAATTCAAGAAACAACAGATACTGGGAAGGCTGTGGAGAAATAGAAACACTTTCACACTGTTGGTGGGAATGTAAATTAGCTCAACCATTGTGGAAGACAGTGTGGTGATTCCTCAAGGATCTAGAACCAGAAATATCATTTGACCCAACAATCCCATTACTGGGTATATATCTGAAGGAGTATAAATCATTCTATTGTAAAGATGCATGCATGCTTATATATACCCAAAGGAATATAAATCATTCTATTATAAAGATGCATGCATGCTTATGTTCATTGCAGCCCTATTCACAACAGCAAAGACATGGAATCAACCCAAATGCATGTCAATGATAGACTGGATAAAGAAAATGTTGTACATATACACCATGGAATACTATGCAGCCATAAAGAGGAAGGAGACCATGTCCTTTGCAGGGACATAGATGGAGCTGGAAGCCATTATCTTCAGCAAGCTAATGTGGAATAGGAAACCAAGCACCAAAGCACCACATGTTCTCACTTATAAGTGGGAACTGAACAATGAGAACACATGGACATATAGAGAACAACACACACTGGGGCCTGTTGAGGAGGGATGGGGGAGGGAGAGCATCAGGAAAATAGCTAATGCATGCTGGGCTTAATATCTGGGTGATGGGTTGATAGGTGGAGCAAACCACCATGGCACACATTTACCTATGTAATAATCCTGCAGGTCCTGCATATGAATCACAGGACTTAAAATAAAATAAAAAAAGAGCAAAAACTTAAATGGATATTTCTCCAGAGAAGTTATCCAGATGGCCAATAAGCACATGGAAAGTTTCTCAACATCATTATTTATGAGGGAAATGCAAATCAAAACCACAATGAGATAACACTTCACATCTGCTAGAATGGCTATACACAAACAAAATAAAATGGAAAATAACATCTGTTGACAAGGATGTGGAGAGATTGGAACCCTCATACATTGCTGATGAGTCTGTAAAATGGTACAACCCACAGTGGAAAACAGTTTTGAGGTTCCTTAAAAAGTTAAACATAGATTTACTACATGATCACAGTTCCATTCTTAGGTGTATACCTAAAAGTACTGAAAACAGATGTTCAAACAAAGACTTGAACATGAATGTTCACAGCATCACTATTCACAGTAGTCAAAAGATATAAAAAACCCAAATGTCAATCAATGGAATGACCAAGCAAAATGTAGTATGTGCATACAGTGGAATTTAGCCATGCAAGGGAATAAAATACGGATAATGCTATAATATGGATGAACCTGGAAAGTATATTAAATGAAAGAAGCTAGAAATCAGACATCACATTTTATGATTCCATTTGTATAACATATATAGAACAGGTATGTCTATAAAGAGAGAAAGAGCACATCTGTGTTTGCCAGGGGATAGGCAGTTGGGTAATGGGAAGTAACTGTTTAGTGTGTGTGTGTATTAGTCCATTCTCAAGCTGCTAATAAAGACATACCCAAGACTGGGTTATTTATAAAGGAAAGATGTTTAATTGACTCAGTTCTTTATGGTTGGCTAGGCCTCAGGAAACTTACAATCATGGCAGAAGGGGAAGCAAACATGTCCTTCTTCACATGGTAGCAGCAAGGAGAGGTACCAAGCAAAAGCGGGGAAAGCCCCTTATAAAACCCTCAGATCTTCTGAGAACTCACTCACTATGACAAGAACAGCATGAGGGTAACTTCTCCCCTGATTAGTTTACCTTCCACCAGGTCCCTTCCATGACACATGGGGATTACGGGAATGGCAATTCAAGATGAGATTTGGGTGGGGACACAGCCAACCATATCAGTGGATTTGGGATTTCCTTTTGCGGGTGATGAAAACATTTTCAAACTAGATAGAGGTGATGGTTCCACAACATTGTGAAGGTAATAAGTGCTACTGAATGTACAGTTTAAAATGGCTAGTTTTATGTTATGTAAATTTTACCTCATTTTTAAAAACAAACAAAAAAATACATCTGCTGGGAATGTATCAGTATAAACCGGGCCTAATGTGGGATTGTGCTCCAAATTTATATCACCCCCTGACTGGTAGTGCTAGTTGATGAATGCCATAAGAAAATGCACGTATTTTTGGAGGAATACATTCTCAATCTAAGACTCAGGGTAGCCTCACAGAAAAAGTTTCATCAAGCCTAAACTCACAACAACAGCAAAAATAACAAAACACAATGGAAAATAACATACTGAGACCAAGAAAGAGGATAAACAACAAAGAATACAAAGAAAAGAATCAGATCCATTAAGACTTCAGATATTGAAATTATTGAATTTAGGATATAAAAAGTAAGAATACTTTTTTTCTTTTAAAATTTTAAAATTTGTACTAAATTTTTAAATCTCTACTTTTTTCTTTTAAAATTTAAAAATTTTTCAATCTCTACTAAAATTTTTAAATTTTAAAAGAAAAAAAAGCAAGGCATCAAATGTGTGAGGAAGGCATAAGACTGTAGAGACTGATCATGCAGAATTGCTAAAAAATTTTAAAAACAGCTTACAGAAGTAAAAAATATAATTATTGAGATTAAAAACTCAATGGTAGAGTATCAGATACAGCTGAGGAGAGAATTTACAACTGGAAAATACAGCAGAAGAAATGACTCAATATAACGTGGGTAAATATTTGGAAAACATGAAATAGAGGTTAAGGGGCATTAGAGTAAAGTTAGAAGGTCTGGCTTATTGCTTAGAATTTCACAAGAGAATATAGAGAATGAAGAAAAGTCAGTATGGGAAAAAAAATGGCTAAAGGCTTCCTAATATTGGTGGCAGACTAGAATACGTCAGAAGACCTCAGTGAAATATAAGTAGGTAGCAACAAAAAAACGCACAGCTGAACACACCTTAGTGAAATTTCAGCTCACCAAAAACAAAGCAAATATGAAATAACTACAAAGGAATGAAAGCAGCTACAATGGAAGCCAGAAGATGATGAAAAATGTCTTCAAAGAGCCAAGAGAAAATGACTATCAAATAATTATATACTAGGTGAAATTACTTGAAATAAAGCCATTGTCAGATAAACAAAAGCTAAGTTTTTAGGAGCAAATCTTCACTAAAGGCTATTGTAAAAACTGTACTTCAGTAAAAAAAGAAAATACACAAGAAGAAATGTGATGCTTTTAAAAAGCCCAATAATAATGCTGGGCAGGGTGGCTCACACCTGTAATCCCAGCACTTTAGGAGGCTGAGATGGGTGGATCACCTGAGGTTGGGAGTTCAAGACCAGCCGACTAACATGGCGAAACCCCATCTCTACTAAAAATACAAATTTAGCAAGGCATGGTGGTTCATGCTTGTAATCCCAGCTACTCAGGAGGCGCAGGCAGGAGAATCGCTTGAACCCGGGAGGCAGAGGTTGCAGTGAGCCGAGATTGTGCCAATCCATTTCCAAAAAAAAAAAAAAGCCCAATAATGTAGAAAATACTGTACTTATTTAATTTAGAAAACTGAAGTTTGGAGTATTTCCTCAAATCTACAAATAGTAATTGACAGTCGGTGTTAATATCCTGTTCTATATGACTCAAAGCATGTATTCTCTTATAATATATATATAAAATACTTGACCCAGCTGCACAGGTTTGCTTGGGCTGCCATAACAAAATATAATAGACTGGGTGATTTAAACAACAAATCTTTATTTTTTCATGATGCTGGAGGCTGGGAAGTCCAAGATCAAGGTGCTGACTGATTCCGTTTTTTGTGAGGGCTCTCCTCCTGGCCTGCTGATGGCCCCCTTCTTGCTGCCTTTTATACTGGGGATTAGAGTTTCAACATATGAATTTAGGGAGGACATATTTCAATCCATAGCATCATCCTTCCACATTTTTTAAATTCCTGAAAGTTAGTTATAAACCCGATGATTGAATTCACTCTAATTCTCTCATATTTAAACAGGAAATTTTGTGCAAATTATTCCTTAGTCTCCATACCAAATTCCTTCGCAACCCATGTTTTCACTGCTGTGTATCAGGAAGTTAACCCCTGCTGAATCTTTTTACTGACAGGTTACAGCTGGTATTTTGCCACAGGATGTACTGGCAGGAGTTGACTGAGTTGCAAGGAAGTAAAATGAGGGTATTTCTTCTCTGCTGTCCTATGGCTTCAGCACCACGTCTTGGGCAGCTGCTGCATTTCTCCAAAACTACAGCTCCAACTGGGCAGCCCCTCCTCTGTGCTTCCAGTTCTCACTGGGTTCTGTTAACATTATTTCTTCTCATTGTCCCTTCAGCCCAAGAGGTTGTAATGTTGCCAGTCCCTGGGTAAATTATTTATTTGTTCCTAAAACTCTGCCTACACTTTTTAGAGTGCTACCATTAACATATCTTCACTTAAGCCATATTAAGGGTGAATCCCATTTCTTACTGGGACCCAGGACCTAACAGGCCTTGCTTACATATTGCATTTAAATTAAATCTCAGGTTTATGGTACTTACATGCCATTCCACATTTGTATTTCAGAAAATATATATGTACATAGACATCCATTTCATTTAGGGAGAGAAAAAGGAAAAGGATAAAGTAAGATGTCAGAAGGAATGAAAGGGACCTTGCAAAGCTACACAGAGAAATCGTCCCTTATGCCTTTAGAAAAACCTCACATTACCAAAGGGTCTCTGGCAAAGAAGCTATACAGAAAAAAATGCCCTTTTGTCTTCTTACGCATAAGTTGAACATCATTACCCAAATATCGTTCATTCCTTTAAGGGAAAGGTTATAAGAGGGGATTGTTCTTTTTCGTTATGATTTTTTTTTTCATTTTTTTCCCTTGGAATGAGAATAATTAGAAATTTTCAATACTTTAGTTTAAAATGGGTCATTTCCCTTTCACACTGTCAGAAAAGTCATACTTCCCTAAATTGGGTGATTGGGTGTATTTAGGGAGTTCCTCTACGCAGTGTAGCTGAGTTTCAAAATCAGTGTCATTCTCGGTGTTTGAAATGTATGGTGGAAATCTGTTGGGATTGCTTTGTAAATGCAGAGCTAGGTCAGGTGAAGCCCAAAGGCAGTAGGCCAGAGTGGGCCCCAGGAATACCTCCAGCAGAGAAGCAATTCAAATGGACAATGAGCAGGTGCAGGCAGGTTCAGATGCTGTGATAGAAAGGTCAAGAAACGGGATCTGAAAAGAGGAGAAAAAGGACAGAGAAGGAACTTTTCTATGGTGGCAGGCCTTGTAGCTGGGACTAGCAATCTGAGAGAAACTCTTTTTTCACATACTAGATGAATTCACCAAGAGTATAGGAAAGTGCCTAAGAAAGAATGGCTCTGAACTTCTGCTAATTTATTGAAAATAAATTTATGCCATTCATATAATATAGGTAGATTATATCCTTAAATTTTCCAGTGGTATTTTAGATGTCCCAACAATGTGTGCCACTGTGAAAGGCCAAAGTCAGAGAGAACAGTGAGTCAGGGAGGGAGGAAATTGTTTCTCACTGAGATAAGTTTTTTGTCCCCTGGATCTTTAAGGGGGTGATTACTCAAAAGCAAAGCCAAATGTAATAGCAGGCACTTCCGGGGTAGAGTGTTCCAACCCTGACTTATTCTCTATTAAACACCTTGAAAATTAAAAGCATGACTTTGTCACTTGGTATTCCCAATGCCCAGAACAAATGTCCTCTAATAGGTAAACAGTGGATGTTTGTTGACTGATAGCAAAAACACTCACATGTCTGACTCCTTCTGTCCTTGTGCTCCTAGACGCACCTTAGCAATAATGGACACAAGGGGACTGGGCCTTGCCTGGACCACCCACCTGGCTTGGGCCATGCCAGCCGCTCTGCTACACTGTGTGCTTGCTCAAGTTTAGCTACAAGGCCATATAAGAGTCCTTCCAAGAGGAGGATGGGGCGAACTTTCCAGCTAGAGTTTGACCTAAGGAAGGATTTCAAAACTTACCCCTGCAATGCTTTAACAGCATTAAAGTCAAATGGAGGCTTTTCATACAGTGAAATCCACAGTAGCTCTCTGTGGTATGTAGGGCTACCGGCCAGATATACCTGAAAGCAAGCGCTTGCCTTTCTCTCCCTCTGCCACAGAACGATGATACAGGGATAATAAAGGGAAATACCAGGGAATGTCAAGTCAAACAAATCGTAGATCTTCTCCGGCGGCTTCTTTGACCTTGTTCTGAGGTAAGTCACACCAGCAGGAGGGGCATTCAGGATAAGTGTGTTTGTCATTTGAGGCTTCTATCTGCTCCAAAAGGAACTCTAAATCTTCCTTATGAAGGCACTGACATTTAGTTTGGCACATTTTCAGATACTAGAAAAAGAACCATGACTTGACAAAAAAAAAAAAAAGTTTAGTTAATACAAAGCAGAAGAGGCAATTATTTCAAGCCATTTAGAGAATAATTTGAACATAAATGTGCAAATATATGAGTTTTTAGGTACTGAGATTTCTTTTTTTTTCCTGTCAGTGAACACCATGTACATCAAGGAAGATAATTACAACTTTTTCAAGTCTTCTAAAATTGAGTAAGTTTTCTTTTTTTTTTCTTTGCAGTATCCAGGGATTTTGTTTGTTTGTTTACTGCCACATATGGTTTCTGTTTCAAGGTCTAAGAGCATCATATCAAGCTTTATCACATCTGAAGTTGAAGGGAGTAGTTCTTTCAGACAATCTATAGCATCCGTTTAAGAACAGATAGAAGTCTTAAATTTGGCACGTGTTTATCTGATGAACCTCACTGTTTTTGTTCCAAGTTTCAGTTAAATCTCATCTGAGGGAGCAAACCTATTTGTTGATTTGATGGGGGTTTTATACTCTTTTATGTGACAAAATAACCCAGAGATTCTCACGACTTAAATGTAAGGGATCCAGAAAGCCTGGAGATACAAAAACATTTTCCAAAATAGATGTGCAGTTTGTACTTGTTTATATACTTGCTGAGTATTTTGCTTTCTTCTTTGTTTTTAAAGGGACACCTAATTCTATGTTCCCACCCTTTTCTTTCTTCTCCAACTTGTACATTCTGTAACTTGTATTGTCTTGACATTTTGAGGCAATATTCCATCCCTCCAAGTCTTTGATATCATTTTACTCATAAAAACTAGCCCATGAATGAAATCAGAAGGGGAAAGTTCATTTTTGTAATTCCAGCAATGAGACATCTTCCACATTCATTACCACCCAAGTATCAGTTATTTGAAGGCAGATTTAAAAAAAGGCCTGATGTCAGAAACATTAGTATGTCATGCCCAAATCATATGGAGTATCTTGAACTCAAAGGGGAAAAAAAAGGCAGCCTGCTTTTAGACCTTCTGCTTTCCTTATTAACTTTGACCTTAGCTATTTCTCAATCAGCTGCTTACACATCCATTTTATACACTAGAGGTGTAGAAAATTTCATAAGAAAAGCAATCAGCATAAAAATGACTTTTTAAAGAAAGTTCAGTAACCTCCATATAGATCGAATATGACATGTTCAAGTCACTGACTTCATTTATTAAATGCACTTCCCTGACGTGTTAAATAACTCTTTCTCCTAAGTGCAAAGGGTTTGTGTGGCTCCTCCTGCCCCCTCTCTTCCCATCTCCATGATTTATGATGTTCTGCTGACAGGCTTCATATGTCTAGGGCCCATTAGGTAGGAAGGTAGTTTTGCCTCTGGGTGAGTCCTGCAGTCATCCCGGGGTGAGCATTACTGTTTGGCAGTCTCCCTGGAAGTTTACGGAGGAACAAACAAAAAAGAGAATCACCCGGAATAGAGGTTTTAGGGAGAGATGGCCCCTGTTTGTGAAATAAGCTTTAGAGTTTTGTTTCTGTGTAAACTTTTTTTTTTTTTTTTTGAGACGGAGTTTTACTCCTGTTGCCCAGGCTGGAGTGCAGTGGTGCAATCTCGGCTCACTGCAACCTCTGCCTCCCGAGTTCAAGCAATTCTTCTGCCTCAGCCTCCTGAGTAGCTGGGATTACAGGCACCCGCCACCATGCCCGGCTAATTTTTTGTATTTTTAGTAGAGACGGGGTTTCATCAGGTTGGGCAGGCTGATCTCGAACACCTGACCTCAGGTGATCCACCCGCCTCGGCCTCCCAAAGTGCAAGGATTCCAGGCATAAGCCACCACACCCAGTCAACTTTTATTATTATTATTTTTGTTGTATAAATCCACAATGTTCTCTTTTTTAAGAGAATGTGGAACTGGGAAAAAGATGACATTAAGAAGCTGGCTCAACTGTTTGAAAAAGATTTGGGAAAAAAGCGGAGCTGCCTAAGTTGTAGATTGGGGCCACTTGTCAGAACCCTGAGGACTGAAAAGTACATCTTGAATTAAAATACGGTCTTGTGCCTGTGAATCAGTAAAGGATGTTTATAGATGTGAAATGTTCTAATGTTGTCTGGAAACAGCTGCTAATCTTGGAGGAGTATCAGGTGTGTGTGTATAAAATAGAGCTCCACACACACAGAAAACTGAAGCTGCTAGGAAGAATCAACTGTAAGTTAAGTATCTGAATAATTCAAGGTGCCTATCTTTTCTAAACTTCTTTCCTGTAGAGTTTGATGTCTGAGAATACTTGGGAACACTACCACCACTTCTCTGAGAATTGTTACTTTTAGGGCTGATGTTTAAGATGGAAATACTCAGATAAGATTTAGTCTGCAAATATTTTGCATGAATTCCTTTAAAACAGGGCTGCAAATTTTTCAGTCTTTTCTCTTTCCTTTGAATGGATTTTATTACTAGATCAAGAGCTGCCAACAGCTAGGCCCAGTGAAATGTGGAAATCACTCATGTCTTCCTACCTTGTAATAAGGTGAGGTTTCTGAATACCTTTTAGTTAAAGGAATAATAATAGTTCTTAAAAACATAAAAATACTAGTTACTGATTGTTACCTGTCCCGAGGCCTAGTTGCTAACACATTGTCCTGATGAAAGAGCTCAGATCAAATCTAAATTTTGTGTTAGAAGTCCATTGCTGTATTAATCATCTGAAATAAAAATGTCACAGTTAGGATTCTTTGGAAACTGCTGCACTTAACTTCCAAACTGTTGCCTTTTAAAAGGCTAATTCGGGGTTGGGTACATTAATGTCAATGTCCTATAAAACTGCCAGCTAAAAAAAATGTCAGCAGAGACATTTTTTCTAGCCGATGTCAGCACAAAAGGGTGCCTCAGTTGTTTCATCTCCAAACAGCTGCATGCTTTCATTGACATTTGGTGACCTTTCTTTGTGCACCCGGCCTAACCTCTTAGGTTATTTCCTGGCCTCCCTTCTGTGACCTTTGACCAAGGCCAACCTTTAGCTGGAGAATGTGACATTTTGTTCTCCTCTGGCTGACATGTGATGCTCTCATTATTCAAAGGTATGTGAAAATAATGACCCCAAGTGACCTTTGAGTTTCCTTTCATTTATTGGTTGTTTTTGGTGCTTGTTCAGCATGTACTCGCCTAGGTGAAGGGGGGTGAAAGTGAAGATTGGGGTAGCCTTAGACGGCCCCTATCTCGTTTTATTTCATTTCTAATCTCTTTCCTTCCAGACATGCTACTTTACTGTTTATGACTAAACCTAATTGTTTTCTGTATACTGATCAAGGGACACATTTGACCTGTGAATAATGGGTCTTTTTGAAATTTAAGAAATTTGGTTTAGTGAGTGAAGCTCGTTGTGTGTTTCTTTCTTCTTCCTCCCAAGGACATGTCTGCATTTCTGAATGTAATTTTCCATCTAGTAATGGTAACTCTTTTATATTTGGAAAATGAATAACATATAGAATGGTTGTAATATGTGACAAATAACTAAAAAATTTGTCATTCATGTTTTATTTATATAATACAGTTGGATATTTGAAAGAGTTCGTGTCTAAAAAATAATTTGCATATTTTATCACATAGTTATAATAAACTTGGTTATGCTTATAGATTTAATGTTACATTAATTTAAATATGTATGTATATTAATATAGAAATGTGTACAGTGGGTACTAACTACGGAGAAGGAAAATTAAATTTAAGCACTGATAAAATAAAGGTCATAAATTGCTTAAGTTAGATTTGGCATTTCAGAAACAAATTAGAGGACATTTATCTATAAGAATTTAGAGATATTTAAAAGTACATTTCTCTCAAAGTATTTCACTAATTTGTGACATCTGAGACAAAGCATATTTCCATTTAAAAAATAATAAAGCAAGGAATTATCATGCTCTTTATATAACATATATCTGCATGTATTTTGCTCCTAGTCAATTCTCTTCTCTACGGTATTTACCTCTAGAATAGATCCAGCTGCTGTGGAAAATTGAGGATAAGAGTTTAGATTGCTTGGCCGAAATTTAAGCATGGTCATTAACTCCGGGATTTCATAACTTTCCAAGGCAAGCTGTTTAGGTGCTGATGATGAGTGACTAGAGAATTGTAAGTACAGTAACAATTACAGACTTCAGCAAAACACAGGGCCCCCTATCTAGACACATTCAGATAAAGAAAAGGCCATCATTCCTGAATTATGTTATCCTCTAATTTAATGTCCAAATACTAGAAGAAACTATAATTACACCATTTTACCAAACTGTTATTTATTTTTTAGTACAGTAAAACATAAGACCTTTAATCCCATGGCACATTTTTTACTTATGATTCAGTCCAGTGGTTAAGCCTGAATTTAATAAACTTTGACACAGTGCATTACTTTCCTACAAAAGACCTAACATAAAACTATCCCTTCTCATTTCTGAATTCGTGTGATTAATTTCAAAAAGGACACAAGAGAGGTAGGTGCTTTAAGAAACAGGTTGTCTCAAGCCTGAACAATACCTGCCAATCAACCACTCCCGATGCAGGGCGCCATTTTCCTGGAGAATGCATACTTTTATTTCTGATTTGCAAAAGGATGGCATACGGGCTGTGCATTCAACAAATATTTGATAGTTAATTTATAGAGAGAAATCTACTAGAAACATGGAGATAATATGAATCAGACATGGGTCTGGCCTTCAAGAAAGATGCAATCTGGTAGAAGAAAAAATCTTTATAACACACTGAAACTTCTACGTACCACAAGAAAAATAAATTCCTATAGTTCCATGAATAATAAAGAATTCCAACTTAAATCAACATGTTTTACCTATTTTTATAGCTCTATTTAAAGCATTCTAAAATTCCATTCACAGATAAGTTTTTGATGTATCTGTAAAATTCATTTCTCATGCCATTGTCCTTGTGGCTAATTAGTGTATATTGCTTTATCATCCACCAATCACCCAAGCAAACTTTACAAATAATTAGATTTAGGCCCATTGACTACTGTAGGATGAAAGTTGAAGCTAATGCCAAAGCTGAATTTCATATTTTTCAAAAAATAACAACACATTTAAACTCCTACATTAGGGTTTCTTTTTGTTTTTGTTTTTTGAGGTTTTTTTTTTTTTTTGCTACAAAACAAACTGGAGAGATAATAATTGAGTATGAGATTAAGCTCATTTAATTAATGTAACCAAGAACACAAATAAAAAAAAGTGGGGTACTTATGACATGGCTACATGTGTACTCCCAAGTTTTATCAATAAACACATTCTGCATGAATATTTGCTTCGTAAAATGTTTTTCTTCTCTGCCTAATACTGAAAATTTAGTCTTTTATTCTTTTTTCCTTTTGTAACCAATGATATGCTTCAAAGACTTAGAAGGAAACCTCAAAAATGACCCCAAAGAATGTTTCTTGTGATTTGCTGTGTGCAGACATGATCTCTCAGAGTTGTAATGGCTACTTTCTTTCCATTCAGATAGGTTTCATCCAATAAAGGAGCAAGTTTAAAATATTTCATGGGTCCTGTACTGAACTGAAGAGAGGGTATTGCACTGATTAATAAACAGAGATGTATGCAGAGTAGATGAGCTGCCAGGATAAAAATAGTCAATGAAAGGAAACTTTAACAGGAAAACAACAAAAGCAAATAACTGATCAATATTTTAATAACTGCATACCTTACATTGGAGTGAATATCTTCATTCTGTTATTTTGTAGGGTTCTAAAAATAAATTATTAACTAGCTTTAAAAATGTTTTGAGTTTCCAATTTGGAAATCCCTGGTGCAATTTATCTCCTTTATTCATTTGTTATTTTTTTATTTTTAGAAGCAACATTAGAAACTTGTTTTTGTACTTAGCTCATTTTGTTATCTGTAAAGATTCTAACTTGTTGGGTATTTAATCGCTATTAAAGACAAATGTTTTCACTTGTTCAAAAAAATTTTCACCTAATAATAAAATATGCCTTGCCACATAAATGTCACCCTTCATGGACAAAGTGCTTTAAAGTGATAACGGGAAACCAAGTTAAAAATGTTTAAAAATCATGTCTGGCAGGAGGCATAAGTTTCCCTCTCCAAATCCCAATAACCTAAAATTGAAGAGAGCCAAGGCCTGTTTCCTGCTTTGTGATACTGCCTTATTGTCATTCAGTTGTATTTAACCACAAAGGCCCCATGCTCCATGCGGTAGATTCCTAAACAGTCATAAATCTACCTCTTGACGAAGTATGGTTTTTCAGCATGTGTTTTGTTAAGCAACAAAAATGTGCACACAAGAACAGTAGGAAAGAATTGCTCATATCTAGGTTCCTCTAACAGAATCCCCAGGTCTTTTGATACCTAAGGCCCCAGACATGGCGGTGATTTCTAGATTCATATAAATTCCAAAAGTAACACACCAAACTCTAAGAGCAGAAAAGATGTAGAAGATTTCAGTTTTGTGCAGTTTTTAAAAAATAAGTGTTTCATGGGTTGTCTGATTATATATGACAAAGTAAATTTCTCTATGGTTCTTTATATAACTACAACTTTGTCTCCTTTTCACCTCCAGAGTGAAACATATTGTAATTCTGGCTAATTTCAATGAAATTTCCTGTTGCTCCTTGAGAAAGAGGCTAGATATCACCAATAATTTTGTGCCATTATTAATTTAAAGGCACATATACTTCTTTTATCTCCTGGAATGAGGATTTATTTTTATTTTTTTAAACTAAATCTACTTAATTGTTAATGATTGCTTTATTTTAGATCCACTAATTCCAATGTAGACTATTATTTAACTTTGAGGTGACAGAAGAAATGATTTATAATGGAAGCTGGAGACGAACAAATAGATTAATTTTCTAAACCATTTCTAGTCAAAACGACAGTCTCATAAACTATCAAAATTCACTGTATTTTGTTAGTAGATCTCTTTATTTTAAAATGAGTAAGAATGTATTTTGAATATCAGATTTTTATCCTCTCATATCCAACTGATTCCTTACTTTATTGATATGAGTGAGCATATATTCCCGTAAGAGTGAATTTTGAAATATTATTTTAAAAATTAACAGTAAAATTCTTTTGATACTATACTGGAGGTTTTTGTTCCCAAAGATCAATAAATTACTCTATAGGACGTAATAACTCAGTGTGTATTCTCGAATGAAATTGAAATACTTTCCATATACATAAAATCTGCAAAGGAATTTATTTCAGTAGGATAATAGTTAATTTACAGTGTTAAGTTCAAAAAGGCAGAAGAAGATAACAACTCAATTTAGCACATATAAGCTGGAGGAAAATAAATGTCAAAGAGAAAACCATATCTGAAATTCAGATCATGTTTAGATGCACGAAAAACTGTTAAAAGCAATAGGGGGGTGATTGTATTTCAATTAAATTTCCTTTACTCACATCAACCAGTCTTGGTCTGAAAGTCAATCATATGATTTACCGGGCTCTTGAAAGAGTAGAAAGGGGGCAGCCCATGAAAGGGAGAGGGAACTGATAACATAAGATTTCTAAGAAGACCATGAATTACAAAGTTTGGGCTTAGCATGCAGTTAGGGTAGGTTAAAAGAAAGTCATTAAAAAATAAAAAAGAATACATGTTGTTCTTTTTGTGTAAGTGATATCATTCACTGGAGATTTTTTTTTTCTGAAGAAAGGGAAAAGCCAGATAAAATATTCTAAGTTTTATGCAATCCTTCAAGAGACTATAACCAGAAATTAGAGATTTCCTAAGGCTTGGAGTTGTTTGTCAGGGGTTTCCTGTGAACAGGATCAGGGTGGGCACAGCAGGGCATGCATTTATTGCAGTCCAGCACAAATGTCAATATATATTTTTTGGTTATGGGAAACTCAAAGAAGTTGTCCGCATCAAACTGCCTCTGGGTTTAATTTTGAGGAAATAGTACTGTTACTAGCTAGGTGAACTTGGAGAAGTAAGAAAGCATCACAAACGTGGGCCTGGAAAAGAAGTAGGTTTTGTTATGTGCTTTTTTTCAAAACCCAAAGGACAACACATAATCTGAAGAGGATTATAAACTGGAGACCTGGGGACAGGTCTAATGAGTTATTTGTTGTTCCCAAAGGCCCTTGACATGTATGCGGGATTGGACTACTACCAGCTTTATAAAACCATGATAGCTTATAGTTGACTCTGTAAATATTGAAAAGCACACAGCAGACTCATATGTCCACAGAGTCTTGGAAAATTTTGGGTTGCTATGGCGTCTTTAATTTCCTCTTCAATATGATGACTAACAAAAGCTGTATAAGTTGTTTTGACAGACATTTAAGATACTAGGAATCTTTTATTGTAAACTCTTCTATAATTTTCTTTGAATTTTCTTGTACTCACAATTAGGAAAATCACAAAAAAGAAGACAACTAAATATCTTTATTATAGCGGCATTGTCACAGCCTTAGGTGACTTCCAGTGTATTTGTTTATGCAATAATGTCTTTTGATATTTTCAAAGTGTTGGTCTTAAAAATATTTCTATTATAAAGGAGCATAAGATGACATTAGGGACAGAGATAGTTAAAAAGAAATCACTAAGAGTTATGCTGTAAATATGTATATAAGATCTTTTCTTAATGCAGATTACATAAATTTGAATTAAGTGACTTTTAAGAACATTGATTATTGATCTGTTAAACTATTAGAGCCATTAGGCCCTTTTGTGTAAATAACTATTTTTAAAATTCATGGAGCTTTATAATAAAAATTCTTATGAAAAACACTTATGGTCTCTTGCATGCTGAATAGCCACTTTTCAACATTAAATGTCTTGGCCAAAAATGCATTTTAAAATTAAGAATCATCTAAATTATACAACCACCAAAAAAAAAAAGAAGCCCTCCTGGAATTACTCAGCATGCACTTTAGCACTATATTACTTTAAAATGGTCAAGACACTGTTTTAAATCCCTGTAAACATGTCTTACATATTTTTAAAGCCATTTTACGTTTTACTGATTACAGTATATACTCTGCCAAAAATACCTAGATATACTTTTTATTGTAGTGCTAATTCCTATTTTTGAACATTTAGAGTTCTCAAGGAGCCCTGTGTAATGATAGCTGTATTCACTGTATTCAAAACACATCATAGAAATATATCATCACTGAAATGAAATATGTTTAGTCTATGGATGAAAATTGAGCCTGATTCTTCATAGCTCTTTGTGACACCTCATCTTGGTGTGACAGAGAAAACTAGAAAGCGAACTTCCATTTGCAAAATTTTCAGTAAGGTCTACTAATGGATTAATGACTTATCTTTGCCTAGACTGTAAGCTCCTTGAGGACAGGAGCTACAGCTTATTTGTTTTTAAGTACCAGCAATATTCTGCTTGATAAATTTGTGGTGAATGCATGTATATAAAAGGAAGAAAATCCTTTCTCTATCCAAAGGAAAAGATTTTAGGTATCAGAGAGAAAATACATCTTTTCAAGGAAAGACATTACATAGAATGTGTCTTAGAATCATAGAATTTCAGAGTTGGAAGATACTCCTGAAAGTAAAAGTGATTATATATACACATTCAATGCCACATTCATTCAATTTTTATAAATTAGAAAAGTTTGGAGATTCCCTTTTTTTTTAAGCTTCAGTCTTTTGGGCTAGTCAACAGAAAATGATACCCCAAGGTATGGCACTTTTGCAGCATGCTGAGCACTTTGTATTAAAGGAAGTTGGAAGGACTTAGAAGCTGCCGCAGAACTGAAGTTTCTCTGGCCCTCCCTTAATTTCTCCCTCCAAGCACAGGCAGGAGCTCTGTCTGAAGTTTTCTTATCTGATTAAGGGAAGTTCTTCCAAAAAACGCAATTGCCTTTAATCCCCTCTTCCTCTCACTAACCAGGGAATATTAATCATGAGAAAGGAAACTAAGATCATGACCACACCCACCCAAACAGGCTTTTTATCTATTCCTATGAGAACTGTTACCTGAGAGACTTTATCTCCATAATAAGACAACCTTTGTTCACAATGCAGTCCTGCCCCTTACCTTTCTGTAAATTGTAACCATGTACCTAGAGCCTGGAGGAAAATTAACCCAGGCTATTGTCTGTTCTTCAGACCCATTAATCTCCTCTAGAAATCATTTTCTCTCTACTACAATTGCCTGTATCTACCACTTTCCTTTTTCCTATAAAGAGGACATTTAATCTTCAACCTTCTAGCCCTTGAGTTTTATATCTTATGTGACTCCCATGCACTTATACATTATAAATTTGTTTAACTTTTCTCCCGTTAATCTTTCTATTGCCAGTTTACTTTGGCAGATTCCGTTATCAAACTTGCAGAGGAAAAGTTTGAACTTCCTTCCAATTTTCTCTCTCTCTACCAATTTGCTACTTTTCATCATTTAGTGTAAAGGAAATAGCTCTCTACTTTTATTGTTTACCTTATTTGGCACAAAGTACATAGACAATTTTTACAGATTAACATTACTTGGGCATTGAAAGGGAAATTGTTTCTCTAAACCTTCTGCCTCACTTGGTTTGAGCACTGTGTTAATGAGGACAGAGCAATGTATTTTCTCTCTGTAGCCACTCTTTGGCCTCTTAACCTTTTTCAGTGTTCTCATTGAGAGGTCAGGAGAGAATAGAAGAATCTAGCACCATTGAAAAAGCAAGTCACTGCGTAGCCCTACTCTCAGTATTTCATATACATCACTGTTTTACAGGAAAAACAGTATGATAATAATTCCTTGCAGTTCAGTCCTGAGCACTGCAGTACTACTATTATGGGATGCATAACGTCAGACTTGGCCTTTGAGGTGTCCCACCTCCCCATCCTAGTTCCCATTCAATAAATGTTGGTGAATATACAGAATGTTAAGGGCGGGGAATTACTATTATAAAATCATCCTAAATCATCACAAATACATCCATATAGGACAGTTTCAACAGGCCAATACCCCAAGTTTAAATATGTTTTTAGTGTCAGGTGAACTCCAAAAGATGCTTACCTTCCTTTGAGGCCAAGATAAACACCCAGTATTTTGTAAATGTTTGCACTGGAATGAGAGTCTTGCTAGAATTTAAACCAGCCCTGGGCCCCCAGCTGGCACAAGCACGGGGGTGGGAAGCATAGCTGAGGCAAGCTTGCTCACCACCAATTCTTCTCAGGTCACTGAGCTCCGTAATTACTGAAGAATCAACATTCAGTGCCAATTGTCAGGGCCTCTCTTGAGATTCCTTGGCTCTGTTCTATTTTAATGTCATTTCTTCTTGCCACCTGCTTTACATAGAACCTGATGCTTTTGTTGTTGCTGTTGCTGTTGCTTTTGTTGTTGTTGCCATTGCTTTTGTTGTTGTTGTCTTTATTAGAGCATCATTTTGTTTCACATTGTTGTATGCTAAAAATAATTTTAAACCTATAAGTATCTGATGTATATTAGATGCTTAATAGAAAATGGGATCTATAACACTGGAGAGAATATCACTTAGTAAGAACCCAATAGATAGGAATTGCCCTTTAAAAACGGAATCTAATAGGCAAACACAAAGCATTGCTGCACAGTAGCCCAAAGTAATTTCTTAGCCCAGTGGACTTCAGTAAGACAAACACATCTCAAAAATCATATCGAAGAGGCCGTATGTGTTGGGGGCTAGAATCTTAAAGGTAAGTCTGGTTTTCACCCAGTAGGCCCTAATGGTACAGCTAGACCAGAGTTTACAGCTGGACTTCACTGAGATTGTCCAGAACCCAGGGAATCCCACTTCTTGAATATTTCAAATTATCAGCAGGTCTAAAAGGATTTTTGAAATAAGTGCTTGCTTGTTGTTAAGTAATACTATACTAAATACTCACTAGCTTATTCTTCCTAAAGTTTCACAGCCACACTGGGAAATCAGCAAGCAGGATTCATTATCCCCACCTGAGCTATGAAGAAATCAGATTTAGAGAGATCTTGTTTTTGTGTTTTTCCCACACTAGTAAACCATTATTCCTCACTGTCTACACACGCATAGCAATGAGTTCACTCCCAGCACTAGAGCTCTATTCTGTTTATGAGTGAAGCCCAAATGACTCTTCTGGGGCAGAGGCACTATTTTGCACCTTAAACACAAATACCCTGTCTGTGCTGGCAAAGTCCCTATGCTTCTCTGTGTGCTTGCATGAGAAGAAGCAAAAGGGAAGAGCTCAGGGGAGGAGACTGTGTTCCGTCCTCACCAGTTGGAGGTCTCTGCCTGGGCCACTTCACTTCTTGGAACCTTGGTCTCCTCATCTGTAAAGTGAGGAGATTGCTGATATGGTTTGGATGTTTGTCCCCTCCAAATCTCATGTAGAAATGTGATCCCCAGTGTTAGAGGTGGGGCCTAGTGGAAGGTATTTGGATCATGGGGGTGGATCCCTCATGAATGGCCTGGTGCCCTCCCCACGGCAATGAGTGAGTTCTCACTCCATTAGTTTACTCAAGAGCAGATTGTTTAAAGCAGCCTGGCACCTCCTCCTCTCTCTTGCTCCCTCTCTTGCTGGATGACACACCTGCTCCCTCTTCATCTTCTGCCGTAAGTAAAAGCTTCCTGGGGCTTCACCAGAAGCCAAGCTAATGCTGGTGCCATTCATTTATCGCCTGCAGAACCATGAGCTAAATAAACCTCTTTTCTTCATAAACTACCTAGTCTCAGGTATTCCTTTATAGCAACACAAAACACACTAATGTAATGGCCCCACACTAAGGAGTGGCATTGGTTGATGCCCCCACACACCCGAATGCACCATGCTCTTTGGCTGCTGTACCTAATGCCTTCTTGTTCCTTTTAAAACTTTCTCCTGGGAAAGAAAGGAAGCTGTTTCACCAAGAAATTGATAGTGGGTACCAGCTCAAAGGGTTACTCCTCAGATATGTTTGCATTAAAATTAATATCTGGAAGGTGATATTTTAGTGGCCATCATCAATATGTGTATGGTAAGGAAGAATGTTTTTGTGGAGTAACATGGGAAGTGTGTTGGTCACCTAGATGTGCCACCCAGATCCTCCTGTAGGGAGAGATGTGGTGCCCAGCTTCAGGGCATGTGGTCAGCAGACAGCCTCCAACCAGTGCCCCCTTGAGGTTGACCTCAGCTACAGACTGCAGCCTACTTCTCCCAAGGTCCCACCCACTCCAGGGCACCTGCATCCAGTGATAAGCAAACGTGTGTGCGAGGGAACAAGAAGACCCTGCTACACGGGGAAACCTGACAGGTAATTCCCTCTTCAGAGCTCCCTTTTGGGATATCTAGGGCCTTGGTTCACCTTTAATATTGCAAGTCAGTTTCTCTCCTACCTACCAACAATGGATGCCTAGGTGGGACTGGCGGAAGGGGGAACTGGAAAGAGGTGCTATAGAGAAAGACAAGACATCTCATTGTCTGTTTTCAAAAGCTTCATTTAACGCAGAAGAATGGGGAAACACATGTACAAAGGACCACAGTAAGAAACAGAAAAAGCAGGAAAACAAGGAATCATGGATGTTTTCTCAGGAAAGTACCTAATTATGGAGGTCCCAAGAGACAATGATGTCGTAATGGCTGAGATTCTTCCTGGAGGACTTTGGGAAATGTGAAGCTCAGAATAGTATCTGGCTCACTTCCTGTCCTCCCGTCTCTGTTTAGGACTCTCCTGAGGAAGGTGCTCCGTTCCATTGAGTGAAATAATAGTACATTTATGGCCACAGTCTTGACTTCAAAATGACTCCCGGATTTCAGTTTTTCTGCAGATCCTTTCAGGAAACTGCAAGCTATGCTTGGCTTTCTGTCACCATACACACATCTATCACACCAAAAACATGTAACTTATGTCAGGACAAGTTTAATAACAGGATAATTTGATTTCTTAGGTTTTTAACAGAGGACATCATGCTATCTGTTCTTGTATAAGAGCCACAGAACATGAAATGGTACGGTAAAAGGAGTGGTTGATGCCAGTGGCTAAGCCTTGGATGGCCCACAGAAAGGTCAGATCTTGGTGTCAAAAGTCACAGAGATGCCACATGGCCTCTTAATGAATGCAGGGTGGAGTATTACCCCTAAGAAATACTGGCCATCAGAGCAAAGTGAGTTTACTATTGTGCAAATTATTACTGTTTAAGGGATGACTCAATTTTGGTGATTATACTGGTATCATCCAAAAATGGAGCTTTTGAGTTTGCTCCAGATTTTGAAAAATTGATTCTTACTGAAGAGGACTAAAATCTCTATGTCAGCGTTCAGTGTCTTAACACATTATCTTCTTATCTACAGGCAGCTTAAACCAGTATCTTAAGTGAAGAGCTGGAAGCCAGGAATTTTGAAACTGGGTACAGCCTAGTAGAAAAAGCATGGGTAATGGGGCACTATTAAAAATCTCTCTTAGAAAGATTAGAAAATCTTGATTTTGAAAATCTTGAATCTCTCTTTGCCAGCTAAACAGCTCTGAACATGGAGCCACTTCTAAGATCCTTCTGAGCCCCAGTTTCTGAATCTGCAAAAGAGGGACAGTCCTTCTTGCCTTGCAGAATTACTGTGAAGTTTACATTAGATCCTGTATGCTATGCACAGGATGCATGAGGCTTACAAAAAGCCTTTTCTATAGCTTCTTGGTGAGGTAGGATGAGTTCATATTGCACAAGAGTTCATTTTCTGAATCTAACTTACCCTTCTTATGAGAAATTAATAATTAAATGGTTCTGACGTTTTTATCATTATGACATAGCAGAAAAATACTTAACAATGAAGTAACATGGCATTCATCATCAATCTCATTTTGAGAGGATCGACTCACAAATAGAACTTCTTTTCTTGATTATGATATTCATACAGCTATATTCATATATTTAAGAATCATGACTTATCTTTTATATTTTTATATATAGTTCATGCTTTGTATTTTCAAATATAAATACAGTTAATATACAATCTTCTTTTGCCTTTGAATTTCACTTCCAGAGACATGTTTCTATTTCCCAATATTTGCCTCTTATCTATAATAAAAGTCACCATCCTCTTCAAAGTGTGTTGTGTCAATGTGCAACCTCAGTATACTTAATTCTCTGACACACACCCTCTGAGAAGAGTGGTAAGAGTTGTGAGGTGAAGCTCTCTTCTTTGGAGCACTCATTCAGAATATATGTAGACCAAAAGACAATCCTTGTCTCACTTTCATTATGATTTCCCAATGAGCCTCCTGAAAAGCTTCTACCGTTAAATTGATTATGCGTAAAATACAATTTATGAACTTGAATAATCACATTTTTAATTTTTTGCAGCTGAAATGACATGTCCTGTACAGTTTAAAGGGTTATCATCTCCTTTCAGACATGACCACCTGGTTATAAACCCATTATCAAGACAGTAAATATGACCAAAATCTTCACTGGCTTTGAAGATAGACTTGGTTTCAAACATTTACCCCACAATAAATTGCTTGTATAAATTTGGGAAAATTTTTTGCCATTTTTGAGCCTCAGCTTCCTCATCTGTTAAGATTGGGTTAGTAATGATACTACTTCAAGATGACATTATGAGATGATGAGAGAAAGCACATAGGGCTTTCTAGAAAAATTCTGTCTCATCTGAAACTTGAAAGATGTATAGTGTTAGCCAAGCCAAGAAGGTGGGAAAACATGCCTTAAAAGAAATGATCAACTCTGCACAGAATATTCTTTATGGTTTTATCATACCAGTGATGGCATCTCTTGTCATATACCTGCATTTAGGTCATAAACTACATTTTATTTAGCATTGAACATCTCCAGCATCCCCTTGCCTTTATAGGAATAAGCAATGAAAGATAAACTGAACTACATTGAAATTAAAAGCTTTTGTGCTGCAAATGATACTATCAAGAAAGTGAAATGACAACCCATAGAATGGAGAAAATATATGTAAATAATATGTGTATAAGGGATTGATATATAGATTGTTATAACTGTTATAATAACTCCTACAACTCAATAATAAAATGCCAAATAATTCAATTTTCAAATGGACAAAGGATTTGAATAAACATTTCTCCAAAGAACATATAGAAATGGCCAACCAGAACATTTAAAAAATGCTCAACATTGTTAGTCATTAAGAATGTGAAAATTGGCCAGGCACGGTGGCTCACACCTGTAATCCCAGCATTTTGGGAGGCTGAGGTAGGTGGATCACTTGAGGTCAGGAGTTCAAGACCAGCCTGTCCAACATGGTGAAATCTCTTCTCTACCAAAAACATAAAAAAATTAGCCAGCTGTGGTGGCATGGACCTGTAATCCCAGCTACTCAGGAGGCTGAGGCACGAGGATGAATCACTTGAACCCGAGAGGCGGAGGTTGCAGTAAGCTGAAATTGTGCCATTGCACTCCAGCCTGGGTGACAGAGCAAGACTCTGTCTCAAAAAAAAAAAAAAAAATGTGAAAATTGAAAGTATATGAGGAACCACTCTACACCTACTAGGATGGCTATATTTTAAAAAGAAAGAAAGAAAAGAACAATAACAACTACTGTTGAGGATGTAGAAAAATTGAAACCCTCACACATTGCTGGAAGAAATGGAAAATGGCACAGCCACTTTGGAAAATAGTTTGGATGTACCTCATAAAGTTACACATAGAAGCACAGAGGTATCTTGTTTAACTCCACTATGACCTAGAAATTTCACTTCTGGGTATATGCCCAAGAGAAATGAAAATATACATCCACAAAATAAACATGTGAAAAATGTCATAGCAGCATATTCATAATAGCCACAATATGGAAATGTTGCAAATGTCCATCAACTGATGAAAATAGGGTATACCCATACAGCAGAATATTATCTGGCACTTAAAAAGAATGAAGTACTGACACGTGCTATAACAAGGGCGAACCTTGAAAACATTAAGCTAAGTGAAAGGAACGAATTACCAAAGATTACATATTGTGTGATTCCATTTATATGAGAGTTCATAATAGGCATATCTATAGTGACAGAATGTTGATTGGGGTAACTAGGGCTGACGGGGTGGAAGAGGGAAAATCAGATTAACTGTTAATAAAAAGGGAATTATTTGGGGGAGTGATAAAATGTTCTAAACCTAGATGATGATGATGGTTACAGAACTCTCATAATTCATTAAACCCATTCAATTTGGTAAATTTTATGGTATGTAAATTATATTTCAATAAAGAGTATTAGAAAAAAGAAAACCATACAGCAGTCTATGCACCATTGTCAGAAGGTGATGGAAATTCCAAAGCTCATTCCATTTCTGAGGTATTTTTGAAACTACAGGTATTCTAAAAATGCATGTATATATGTATTTGAAACATCCCGATGTAGAAAACAAACTACTTTTCAACTTAAGTGAAACTAGATTGAGATAAACTCAAAATAAAGTTAAGTCTGTCAAAGTGATTTGATACCATTGCAAAATTATTTGACATTCACTATTTATCATGTTAAATTTTTGTAGCCTCTTCTGAATTGCTCTCTAGGCATGTGGGATTGTGAAACTATTACTCTGGATAATATTTAAATATTAAGGCATAATGTCTAGCATATACAGTAATAGTGTCTGATTTATCTGTTTTCTATCTAACTGATAGTAATAGATATACTTTCATTAATATAATAAAATCATTTCACAATTATTTTAATGAACCAGCTCGACACAGAAAATAACTTTGATTTTGTGTCCAGTGACCATTTGCCTACTTAAACCTGACTGCAAACTTGTCTTTTCCTACTGCTTGGATTAAATCTCAAGAATTTACACAATAAAAATTCATCCAGTCATTCTGAGTTACAAATAAGATCTCATTTTATCAACTGAAATATCTAGTACAGAGTCATAATCAGAACTCCAGACCCATGCCTATTTTGTTCTCCTCTTCTCTGACAGCTCAATTCTGAGTTACGTCTGAAAGCTCATAGCAGGAAGGGAATGGGCAGATACATTCCCCTTCTTGCCTCCTCACTGGCTATGCTTTCTGATCCTTCCATGGTCAGGCTCAGGAGGGCATGAATCAGGGACCCAAAACAGGGACTTTGAGATTACTCAGCCAAGGGATTAAGAGAAGACTGAACTTCTGCTCACACTCTGCTCACCAACTCATGTGTCTTGGCATATGGCATTATGTCCCCCACGAAGAAGCGATACCATTCAAATCTTCACATGCCCATCATCTGTTCACAAGTCTTTTGCCTATGGGGTGGGGATGCATCTACTTCAAGAATGTACCATTCAGTTTTTTTTTTTTTAACTAGCAAAATTTAAACATCGTAAAGATAGAGCTGCCCTATACCATTACCCAGCTTAAAAAATTACCAAATCTTAGAGATGTCTTTTCATTTCAAATGAAGTTGTAGGGGTGATGGGAATTTTTTCCTCCCCCTCTGAAGTTTCAAGTCTGCTAAAATAAACTGGCAATGGATTTACAAGAGGAAAAGCACACAAATTTATTAACATGCAAGTGTTTATGGGAACCATACAAAATATGAAACTCAAAAAAGGGCAAGGTGGTTGAAGCTTAAATACTCTCTTCATAGGGAAGAGAGAAATGAGAAATGTAGGCAATTTTAAGGGGTAGTAAGTGACTTTCAGGGAGACTGAATGAGTCCAAAGAACAGCCAATGTCCTAGAAGAAAGTTTCTCTGATCTCTGAAGGAGGTTCCAACAAATTCCAGAAAAGTGAGGGACAGAACTCCACAGTGAGCAAAGGCTGTCTTCTTACATAGGTAAAATCTCCCAGATAAATTCTCAGAGCTAGTCTCAGAAGAATAGATGAAAAGTGTCTGGGCATGGTGACAGCATTTAGTCTTTTCTCTTCTCTGTGCTTAATCTTCTTTGGTTATTTGATGAGATTCCTAGGGAGGGGGTTTTAAGATAATTGGGTTTCTTTTGGAAGAAGTTTCTACAGCCAGACTAGAGAACTTCCAGAGAGAAGCTCTCCCTGTGCTTGGTGAGGAGGAGAAACAAGAGAAGATCAGAAAGTCCCTGTTTCTGATTCTGCTTCTAAGGCCTTTTAATTTCCTGTAGTTCAAAGTGCTCAGCATGCTGCAGTGCCATACTTTGGAGGACTGGGCCCCAGCAAAGTTATCATTCTGTGGACTCCTAGAGGCCTTAAACACGCTGCCTGCCAACCTACTTTAGTGACTGCTTCATATGGTGCCTTTGGGCTACATAAACCCTCCCCTCAACAGTCCTCACCACTTGTCTAAACCATACCTGTCCTTTCAGTTTCACCTCCTTTATATGATCCTGCCCTGATTGTCCTGGCATAGCCATTCCTTCATCCATTGAGAAAGCAAAGCATCTAGTACCAGTTCACTGGATAGTTTTCTAGTGATATGCTATATTCCTTCCCTCCCTTTCCCTTCCTTCACCTTTCTCTCTCTGTCCCTGCCTCTTCCTCTCTTGTTCTTTTTTTTTTTTGTCTTTCTTCCTAATCTTTTATTTCCAGTGATGGGCCTGGTTTAGAAAGTCAAGTGACACAACTCCTTTAAGTAAAAAGAATAGTGCCTTACTCCAAATTTCTTACTCACTAGTCCTGTGCCTCAGAGTGATCAGTTTTTATTGTTTTGCTTGTCTCCTGTCCTTTAACTTCATGTTTCTAAATAAAATGCATCTGTTGCTTTTAGACCTTTTTCAATTTTATAAGTTGTCTTTTTACTTCCTTCCACCAAAGACTAGGGTTTAGCTGTCTTACGCCAGTGCTAACACACATACTTCATCCTTCCATGGTAGTTCCTTGATACATCTTAAAGTCAAGATTTGGTGTCTGCATGGTTATGTTTAAGTTAGATTTTTGTTCATATCAAGTCTTGTAGAAAACATGGTAATATTTCTTTTCTTGTATAACTTTTTATTTTTCCTGGATTTAATAATTGCCTTATTTATTTGCTTGTGTCTATAATTAATGTGTCTATAATCTGTCTGACTGAATTCTAAGCTTTATAAGTGTCATCATTCAGACTGGTTTTATGGTTTTCTTGGTGATACCCCTCCTGGAACCATCTGGTTTCTATTCTGATCTGAACTGATTGCTCTGCTGGCCTCAGTGTAGTTATTTTCCTGGGACTTTCCTTCATCTTCATCCTGGGAATTCCCTTAGCTTTTCTTCCATGTTGGGTCCCAGTTCCTGAATCATTTGTCTTTTTTGATTGGGAGCCTTTGATTTTGGGAACACATACAGCAGTATCCTCCCAGGAAAGTCAGCGTCCCTGGGAATGGGCAGAGGGATGGATGATTGTTTTGAAATTTTGCTGCATGTCTAAAGATGTCTTTATTTTACCCACATAATTGATTTATAATTTGGATTGATATAGAATTTTGTGTTGTTAATTATGTTCCCTCAAATTTCACAGGTTTTCTCCACTGAATTCCAGCTTCCAGGGAGGCTATCAGTAATTCCGAAGCCATTTTAATGCTAATCTTCCTCTGCAAGCTTTTAAGGTACTCTCATTGTCTCAGGCTTTCCCACTGAGGGTTCTTTTCATTCACTGCAATGCCTGCAAGTAAACTCTTTAGAATTTGTGCTGCAGACATTTATCAAGTTCTCGCTATATGCAAGAACTATCTTAAAACTCATGTCTGGAGTGCTATAAAATTTTCTTTTATTATTTCCTATTTCCTACCCTTCATTTTCTATCTTCTCAATTTATAGTGCTCCTATGATCTGTCTGTTGGATATCAGATTTGACTCTCTAATTTTCTTACCTTTTCTCACCTATTTTCAATTTCAGTTTCTTTTGAATAGTTATCCTCCTAGTCAAGAGATGTCCTAAATTATCTTCTGTTGTTTAAAAATGCAACTTCTTAACTATCTGATTATATTAATTGAAGTCTTAAAGTTTATTTTTCCATTTATATTGTTTCATGTAAGTTCATTTTTTTCTGTTTTGGATTTTATATTTAATAATAGCCGCATGTCTCAAATAATTGGATGTTACTCCACTTCAGAGTATGGCTCTGAGAACTGGTAGTAAGCTACGAGAGACCAGCCTTGTTGTCTGCAACTGTTTTCTCCAGGACTAATAAATTCTGCTAAAACTGGTCCTCCATTCTCCTACCAATCAGGATATAAAGCTAGCATCCTTCAATCTGAATCTTCCAGAGGAAGGAAAGAGAAAGAGTGGACCAGATGTCTCACCATTTAGAATGAAAATGATCACCCAGGGCTGGCCTTCCTTTCATGGTCAGTGTGTCTTGTGTCCACTTATGGAAATCTTGATGATAACACCTTTCTCCCAGAGTCAAGGACGGACAGCTGCTCAGCTTTGTGGGATGAGAGAAGGCATCTGAGGATATAACTGTTCTCTACAATGTTTCATTCCATTCATCTGGGTCAGCGGCCTCCCACACTCCTCTTTCTGAGCTACCTGGTGCTTCTAGTCCCTGAGTGTTTTCAAGGTTTTGTGGTCTGTTTTTGGCTTCTTTTCATCAGGCGTGTACATTCCCAGAAAGTTCAAATCTGTGTGAGTTACCATTTGGTGATGACTCATCTGCTGTTTTGTCTGCTCTTTGTCTCTATGTTATTACCATTTGGGGGATTTTGGGAGATAAGCATATATGTTCAATTGGGTGCATTTAATTTTAAGTCTATTTTACTGTTTCGTTCTATCCATTTTTCCTTTGGTCAAAACATTTTCTCTCCTCTCATTTTATTCTTCCCAGTCTCCAAGTACCCTAAAGCAATGATCGTGGCCTGCCATGGGTCTGTGAAGTGGGCAGCAAAGTCATGGCAGGACTGATTTTCAAGAGACAGGAACTAAGAAAGGTGGCCTGACCTCAGCCTGGACTATGGCTTTTGAGGGGGACTGTGCAGGGGGTTGCTGGGCTGGTCTGGGGAGAGGAGGCAGCTGGTCAGCAATAATTACTACAAGCTGAGAATTGCTCCAGGCTGCTTGGAAAGGAAAAGATGGGCATTGTAGGGATCACCTGGACCTGGTCAGGAGATTCTCAGAAACTCGAAGGAGGTTCTGGGGTGGTTGAGGTCACCAACTAAAAGGCAAGAATGATTTCAGTCTGCTGCATTCATGATTACAACTCCATGGTTTTCTAGCTGTGGGGCCCTTAGGAAACTTGCTTAATTCTCTGAAATTCAGTTTGTTCAGCTGCAAAATGGGGTCATTAGCCATACCTTCCTCCTAGAGTTGTGAAGATTAATCCTTTAATATATTAAATGACTAATATAGCTTCATGTAGTGACTCAAGAAAAAATGGTGTGGGAGGACTAGTCTTATCATGCTTCATGTGTGACACACGGTACATCCTGTTAATAAACCTTTGTTAACTAGTTGAGTGAAATACATCTAGAGCTAATCATACTGAATTGAATTTTATAGTCAGTTTTCTATGCTAGGCAAGAAAACTAACAAAAAACAGTTTTAGTTGTTGCTTTTAGCTGGAATAATTAGCCTCATAGCACTGCAATTGAAAAGATGTATATTTCCAAATCTCTTCCAAATATTCCAATCTACACCGCCAGGTAGATAAATCATGACTGATTAACCAAGAGCTATGCTTTGTTTGGTCCAGTAACAACGCTGCCCCAGGCACGTCGGCACAGTCTTCCAGGGACTCTGACTGATCAGCAAAGAACCAAATGGCTGGTAATTTCTAATTTATAAACACTGCTTGACGTAGGCAGTTGGGCATTCTGCCACACTGCTATGGCCTGAAATGGTCCAACCACTTTTCAGTGCACGAAAAGCAATTTCAAGTGACTTAATAACTCTTTACCTACCCCTCTGTTGGGGTCCGCAGACAACATTGGTTGGAGATGGCCACCAAGTGGCCTCAGGACAAGGGGCTCAGATTACTGCTTCCCAGGGTTTCCAGCTGAACAATGAGTATATTGTGAAGGTCCCATCTGTCAAAGTAATCAAAGTATAAAGAGGGAAATAATACAATTAGACCTTTAAGACATATACATTTATCTTTAGTTTTTCAAAACTGATCGCAATTTGGCCAGGCTTCCCTTGGCAAAGAAGACAGAGATTGGCATTCGTTCATGCAAACTGAAATCTTGCCTAAAATGAATCTCCGAGTACAAAGGTGAGAAAACAGAGAAGCAAGTAGGACTATTGAGGGAGGCATGGAAAAAATCCTGTATATAAACTAAGTGTTCCAACAAGACAGATAACTAATTAGCTTAGGTTAAGCACTATTTTGTTTTTTAATGAAACATATCCACCTGCTAATAGCGTGGAAGGCTATATAAAGAAAAAAAAAAAAAAAAAAAGAACTGAGATAACTCCGGATGGTAAAAGGCCACTGTCCTCTCTGGTTGCTGTGACCTCTAGCAGTGTTGCTGCTGGACTCCCAGTTCCCTCGTCAGTTCTCTTCTGTACTGAGGGACTCATGAAGAACTCACGCTCTCACTTGCAGCCTCCTTGGCAGCTATAGTCATGTCCTAGACTCCCACTGTTTGAAACTGGTGGGATGCTCCTCCACCTTCCAGATGCTTTCTCTCTGCTCATCCCAAAGTCATTCCTCACCTCTGCCATCAGCCATCTATGCACCGGTTACACACAAGCCCCACTGCTTCAAAGCAGCCATCCTCCCTCAGTGACCTGAGCCTAGACTGCCACAGTCAGACTAACCATCTTTGGACCCTGCCTGGGGCCACATGGTACTAGTTACGATTTCCCCACAAAAATCATTACCCTTCCTGAAGGAGAACTTTGCCTCCTCTCCTATCTTCCCCATTCCCTTAAACCGAGCTAAGCAAGACTCATTATCCAGATGCTATGGCCTCTTCTTGCTTCTCTGGTGAATGAATTATTGGGTATTCGGGGCACCTACAACCTTGTCTGGATCTGACAGGGCATCAAATGGAAGGCAGGCAGACACCCAGACATCCCTTAACAACTCTGAATGCCATTAGGCTAGTGTCCTTCCTCCTGCAAGGTGCCTTAGAGCAAGGGCTCATCATCACTTGTCTAGACAAAAATCCTGATGTGTTTAATGAATCTAGCCTCACAAGAACCTCAGACACAAGCAAGAGCATCACCCCAGGACCAGTCCTAAGAAATGTCTGTTTAAGAAACTGAATGGAATTCCTAGGCCATATTTTGTACTGCCAACACAAGGGCATAATGCTGGACTAAATATTGCTGAAATGTCCCTGAAGATGATCAGAGATACGCAGTAATTTTTGGGGTCCACTGTTGATTACTTCTAACTTGTTCTTCATTTTTCTACCTTGATGATAGAAACAATCTCCTTGGGAAAGGGAAGTGCTTGCCCACTCCCAGTCACATCTGTAAACTTACGGCATTTAAAAACTGGGTTGATATTTACTGTGGTGCCAGTCTACTCTACCTTACATAATAGAGACACAAAGCCTTCTCATTTTAAAGGAAGTAGGGAATCCCTTTCCAACATTGATGTCTTCAGGAAATAATACTGGGGAAAATCGGTTGATTAATGTTAGAGCTGGACTTTTAATGATCAAGACTACTTTTGGCCACCTAGACTGCTGCTTCTTACGAGAGCTGAAGCAGACCTAGAAATTCAGACTTTGAGGGATTAGATCAGGTTTCAAGGCATTTTACATCTTCACCAGGTAGGAGCAGCCAACCAGGAAAGCATCAAGTATATCAAGGACAATGGGGTTACTCCAATTTTACACATTTTCTGTCCCTATAACTTCAAGCCACAGGTGAATGAAATGACCCAGTGAAGCCAGTTCATCATTGAGCTCCATCCCCAGCCCTTTAAATCTAACTGGTTCACTCACACATCATGGTGCAAAGAGCATGGAATCAAATTATAAATATCGAACTCATCTCAAGTATTTGCCTAACACTCTCAGGCTTTGCCGCCTGACCTGTTATTTCCAGCTCCTCAACCTTCTGGCTGTTTCAGCTCCCCAAATTTGGCTTTAAATCCTCTTGCTATTTAGCACTCCATTTGAACCTCATTAATTGGTTTTTAACCTCAAACCCCTGCTATACTCTTGGGATCACAGCAGGGCTGTTTCCCTAAATGTTTTGGCTTGCTTTCCAGAATACCGACTATCACTCACACCCCACCATTATGTCCAGGTCAGCCCCCTTAAGCTCCTTTTTTAATTTTTGTTAGAGGAAGATGTGATTATTCATTAAATGCCTAAAGAAACGTTGTCATATAAAATATTTTAACTGATTTTTTTTAACTTTTTGAGCTATGTGTAGCCCCTCTCCAACCCAAGTACGTAATGCTGTAAGTCAACCTAACTCATTTTTGAAGACTTCCATTAGATGTGCTGCTATTATGGCCTCCTATCTCTGTATCCACAGCTACATTCTCATGTTATTGATGCTGAACTAAGCAATCCATTAATACATACAAACATACTCATAAAAAATTAATCTTCCTTTCATCCCTAATTCCTGCTTGCAAATGGATTGTCTTTGCCATATCTGTGTTTGCATCTGATTCTGATTCTTGGCCATTATTTTCCCTCGGATTCAGTTAAAGTCACTTCTTCCCATTCCTGCCATTTTCTCCCAGCTGACTACTCAGCCATCTTTACACAGCAGTATGTTCTGAGACAATCTTATGCCAAAAATTCTGTGTTTGCTCTTCAGGACAGAACTAAAATAGATAAGGCAAAATTAGAGCAAAAAATGGTATCTTAATATAAGGAAAATCTAGCCATGTGTGGTATTTTGCAATAAAGCTGGCTATCTCCGAAGTGATGAACTCAACTGCAATTAATATACTTAAGTCAAGGTTGAAGGACTAACATAATAAAATTTTTTTTGGAAAGAGATGCATTAGAGAACTCCAAAGAGTCTTTCTACTTCTAATATTATATAAAAATAATATGTTCAAATAACATTAAGCTCGATTTTGTCTGAGGCATCAAAGGCTGAGAGTAAATGGTGCCTCTCACATCCCCAAGTGAGCTGAAGGAGCACACTCCCTGCAAAGCACATGTTATGGGAGTGAAACTGGTTCTGCCAGCACAGGGAGCCAACCAGGAAAAGAGAATTGTTGCGGAGAAAGGGATAACCCCATAGCCTCTGCCATACACAGTTGCTGAACACCATTCTCCCACCTCCTCCAACCAAGTCTAAGCTTTGAAGAGAGAGTTTGACTTGTGTTCTTATGCCCAGGGAAATGCATAGAAATAAAGAATGGGGCCAGACACAAGTTTGAGAAATTTAAAAGTGACAGAAGTCACTAAAACTGCCTTCCTCATGGGAGAGCAAGATGACACAAGTCCTAGAAAGGGAGCTACAGTTACAGTAACAGGCTCAGTCTCCCCATGGGGCAAATGAAGCTGTTCTTGAGCCATCCTGAAAGAGCCTCCACCCAAGAGGGTTGCCTGAATACCAAGGGGACCTTAAAAGAATGTGATGGAGTGCTAGGATCCAGGGCCTGAGGGAGGAAGTGGGAAGCTGATGCTGGAAGAAGCGTTCAAGTATCAGCTAATACTCAGCCAATCAATACACACCGCTATATGTGGAGGTCCCTTGTGTGTTTTGAGGATACATAGAATGAATTGCTTGGAATGATGGGGAGTTTGGGGAACTATCACTAGAGGATTAGATTAGGACCAAACTTTGAAGGTCAGCCTAAATTGTATTATCTAAATCAATATATGAATTCAGTGTAGATATTAGGCTGAGAAAGATCATGATGTCAGATGATTGGGAAATATATTCTTCCTTGGTCCCACTTATTTCCCTATTATGAAGCAGATTTTTCCCAAATTAAATTAAACCAATTTCTATTGAGGTTTATTCCTTCATAGTCTTTGCTTTATCCTTGTACTCAGCTTTTTTTAAAATTATTATTATACTTTAAGTTTTAGGGTACATGTGCACAATGTGCAGGTTTGTTACATATGTATACATGTGCCATGTTGGTGTGCTGCACCCATTAACTCGTCATTTAGCATTGGGTATATCTCCTAATGCTATTCCTCCCCCCTCCCCCCACCCCACAACAGTCCCTGGAGTGTGATGTTCCCCTTCCTGTGTCCATGCGTTCTCACTGCTCAATTCCCACCTATGAGTGAGAACATGCGGTGTTTGGTTTTTTGTCCTTGCGATAGTTTACTGAGAATGATGATTTCCAGTTTCATCCATGTCCCTACAAAGGACATGAACTCATCATTTTTTATGGCTGCATAGTATTCCATGGTGTATATGTGCCACATTTTCTTAATCCAGTCTATCGTTGGACATTTGGGTTGGTTCCAAGTCTTGCTATTGCGAATAGTGCCGCAATAAACATACGTGTGCATGTGTCTTTACAGCAGCATGGTTTATTTATAGTTCTTTGGGTATATACCCAGTAATGGGATGGCTGGGTCAAATGATATTTCTAGTTCTAGATCCCTGAGGAATCGCCACACTGACTTCCACAATGGTTGAACTAGTTTACAGTCCCACCAACAGTGTAAAAGAGTTCCTATTTCTCCACATCCTCTCCAGCACCTGTTGTTTCCTGAGTTTTTTTTTTTTTTTTTTTTTTTTTTTTTTTTTTGAGACGGAGTCTTGCTCTGTCACCCAGGCTGGAGTGCAGTGGTGTGATCTCGGCTCACTGCAAGCTCCGCCTCCCAGTTTCACACCATTCTCCTGCCTCAGCCCCTCCGAGTAGCTGGGACTACAGGCGCCAACCACCACGCCCGGCTAATTTTTTGTATTTTTAGTAGAGACGGGGTTTCACCGTGGTCTCGATCTCCTGACCTCGTGATCCACCCGCCTCGGCCTCCCAAAGTGCTAGGATTACAAGCGTGAGCCACCATGCCCGGCCGAGTTTTTAATGATTGCCATTCTAGCTGGTGTGAGATGGTATCTCATTGTGGTTTTGATTTGCAGCTTTTTGCTTTCCATATGTTTTTTGTTCACCTACATGAAGTCAGATTTAATCTTGTCTTCAGTGCTCTATGCTAGTGTTACACTGCCTGCTAATATCGTTCCTACTTCCTGATATTATTAAACACAAGACACTGATACATCTTATCAGTCTTTATTTCAATTCTTATCCACCAAACCCAAATTTTCTGTCTAATGTGATCCTCACTTCCTTAGAAATACTTCTGACTTGATCATCAAATCATTTTACTTGAGCCTTTCAAAATTTAGTTAAAATATCAATTCATCTATAATACATACAATATTTCTATAGAATCAAAGTCATTATCCCAAACAAAAAATTCCAAATTAAGGTTATTGAAAACTATATCCATCCTAAAAAAATTCCACTGTGCCTCACCTTACTTCCAACTTCTATTTAATTCTTATTTGAGCCTAGGCTCTTTCATCAGATAGGGCTGGGTTTTGAATGAGCTGTCCACTCTAGCAAATGTCTCAGCATTTCAAAATATTAATTATAACAGTAGTCAATTAGAAATGTTTCTGGCAACTTTCTAGCTCTGAAAGTATTCTAATAATAACTATTGGTGATATTAATAAAGAATCTTGGGAAGAAGGAACAACTATATAAAACTATATTTCTCAATACACATTACTATTGTCTCTTAAGTCTATGTTGCATATTTTTGTTTGTTTACTTAGTGCCAAAATCCTGGAACTGCTCTTGTGGGACATGTACAAAGAAAGTGTCTCTGGTCTCTGAGGTCTTTCCTGATTCATCGAAATGTATTAGGAAAGAAAAGTGACTGTCTTGGTCAGAAAAGTGACCACAGTATTTTGCTGCATTTGTTTGTTTTTATTAACACAACTCATATTTGAAATAAAAACACATTTTATATCATACTCTTTGGTTCCCCTCATTTTACATAACATCACAACTTAAATGCATTTTTAAAATAAGTATATATAGAAGGGTGTTATTTTTGTTTTCTGACTTTAACAGTTGAGAGAGACAGTGTGTGTGTGTGTGTTTTAAGAATTCCTTTAGGTCTGTTCAATTTATCTCATTTTGTTTTGTTTGTGTAACTTAAAATCACTAATCATTTTCTTGTTTAATGTTAAAATAGTTCAGATAAAATGCAAAAGCAAGAAATTGCACCTGATACTTGAAAGTCACTATTCCTGACAGCACTTCATCTTTTTTCATGCCCATATTGGCTTTTCTCCCGGCCCATCTATTCCTTAATGTAAATGTTATAAATTGCTCTAAAGTGCCATAAAGCATAATATACATAAATCAATATTTCTTGGTTAAAAACTTAGAAATTCTGGTCCACCTCAGGTTGGTTATAGGTGTCCTGAATCTATCATGTCTCTTGGTTATTTCCTCTTACCAGAAGTCATTTCTGGGCCCAAGAATGCCTCCCTTTTTGTTTTTCTCTCTGACCCTTGTCCCCTGGACACTTGCAGTGACACATCAGGATGGATTGTGGGGAAGATATCATCCAGCAGCCTTAGAAAAGCCCCATTCTTTTTCCTTTTGGACTCTGATCCTGGCAACTTTGGAGGAGTGGAGTGATATTCTCAGACAAAGTCAGACCGCAGGCTGGCAATATGTCAAGCTCATCTGAGGCAAATTCTAGTTTGTCATGGGGAAAAAAAAACTGTTCATTTTCTTCTGGGATTCAATGAATTAAGCAAAAGCCCACTCTTTTCCTTCTGGTTTTTGCAAACGTGTCATCTGATCTAAATGGAACACCTGCAGGCAGCTTAATGACAAAAACGACACATTTGAATTCTGCTATCTTTGGAATTTTTTAATGTGATCATATGCTGCACCCTTGGGTAGAAAACCACATCCCTCTCCTGGAAATGACAGCTTGCCCCCACAGCCAACTGACGCTATTTATGTGGCGTTGTTGTTATTTATTCCCATCTCAAAGGGGATGATTGAATGGCTTTGTGGTTTCTCCCAAGACGCTGTAGAGCTATATAGTATGAAATCTGCAAGCTCAGGTGATCATCTTTCTTGAGAAGATTTTCACAAGTGGCTCTTTGGAAATTGGATGAAAATGTTGGTAGCACATTGGACAAAGTGATTTTATTAAGCTTATTGACTCACAGTTCACTTTGCTTCCTAATTGTGATCCTTTGCACACAGAAGGCAGACTGCCTTCTAAAACCTCACTCAGCTCCAGCAGAAAGCAGGCTCTTCCTGGATATTGAGAAGCAGCTTTTGCCTGAGGAAGGCACAACTACCTAGATTGTGTTTCATGGGAATAGGGATGGGGAGAATGAGACAGACTCCAATCCCCCAGTTATCTCCCTCCCACCTGTCCCAGTCTCAAACACTTTCACTGACATTCATTCCTTAGGATTTGGAAAACTTGTAGATCAACAGAAAACTAAGTGATCTCTAAGTATATGAAAAGATGCTAAGTGGTACTCATAAGGACAATATAAATAGAACAGATCCTCAGATGTCATTTTTTTACTAATGATGTTGGCCAAACAATTTTAACACAAGAAGGTTTTGTTATATCATTGCTGATGATTCAAGCCTGGTGGAGGAGCACTAGGAATAGCCATCAAACTTACAAATGCAATTGTTCTTGGATTTCAGCAATTCCAATCTTAGGACTTGATCCTATTAAACCCTGCATATATGAATGACAAATATATGAAATTATTTCTTGCAGAGTTCTGTAAATATCAAAAATTCAAAACAACTTAAATTTCTTCAATAAGGGACTGGTTAAATTAACCATGGTATATCCACACAATTGACTGTTATACAGTAGTATAAAAGAAAACGGCAGCTCTTTATATACTGGAAATATCTCTAGGATGTATCTTTAAATGGAAAAACAAAGACATAGAACAGTACATATGTGTTAATATCTGTATAAATGAAAGGGGCAAAAAATTCATATTTAGTCTTGCTTTCTATTTGCATAAAGATATACTTAAAATATACATTAAAAACTAATAACAGAGGTTACCTGTGGGAAGTGATGAGAGGAACAAAACTGATGAGATTGGAGAGAAGAGTAAGAATTCTCAATGTATACTGCTTTGATTTTTGAGCTATGTGAATGTGTAACTATTCAAAACGTTTTAAAAATAAGAAGTCATATATTTATTTACTTTGTAAAGCATTTTATTGTGGTAAAACATGTATAACAAAATTTGCCACTGTAACTATTTTTAAGGTGACAATTAAGTGGCATTAATTACATTCACAATGTTGTGCAACCCTCACAACTTTCGATTTCCAAAAATTTTCATCAACCTAAACAGAAACTCTGTATTCATTAAGCAGTAACTTTCTGTTCTCCACTCTCTTCATCCCCTAGTAACCTCTGATGTACTTTCTGTTTCTATGAGTCTGCCTATTCTAGAGATTTCATATCAGTGGAATCATACAATAGTTGTCATTTTGTGTCTGACTAATTTCATTTAGCATAATGTCTTCAAGGTTCACCCATGTTGTAGCATGTATCAACATTTTATTCCTTTTTATGGCTAAATAATATTTTATCATATGTATATAACATTTTGTTTATCTGTTCATCTGTAGATGGACATTAGGATTGTTCCCACCTTTTGACTGTTGGGAATAGTACTTCAATACACACTAGCATGTGAGTACCTGTTTGAGCCTCTGTTTTCAATTATTTTGGTTATTTACGTAGGAATGACTTGCTGAGTCATGTGGTAATTCCATATGTAGCTTTCTGAGGAACTTCCAAACCACTTTCCATGACAGCTACCCGCTTTTACATTTCTACCAGCAATATACGAGGGTTCCAATTTCTCTACACCCTCACCAACACTTGTCATTTTCTGCTATTTTGATTATAGCCATCCTAACGGGTATGGAATAATAGCTCATTGGGGTTGACCTACTCAAAATGTTTAAGTTGATAAGAAAGCTATTCGTAAATGCCTTCTATTAAAATGTAGACGACAAAATTGATGGCTCCCACCTATAATCCCAGCAGTTTGGGAGGCTGAGGTGGGAGGATCGCTAGAGCTCAGGAGTACAAAGACAGCCTGTGCAACATGGTGAAACCTCCATCTCCACAAAAAATCCAAAAATTAGCCAGGTGTGGTGGCGGGTGCCTGTGGTCCTAGCTACTTGGGAGGCTGAGGCAGGAGAATTGCTTGAGCCTAGTATGTAGAGGTTGCAGTGAGCCAAAATTGCACCACTGCACTCCAGCCTGGGTGACAGAGTGAGACCCTGTCTCAAAAAAAAAGAAAGAAAAAAAAAAAGAGTAATGCTGGGAAGAAACACCATCTCAAATTTGTTACTAAATCAACAAGTTGGCTGACATTTAGCAGACCTCAAGTTGCCAAGGTGCGGGCACTGGGTAGGCCCTATCCTCTGAATGTACATAAAAGCCACTCGTAATTACAGTTGTTATTATTATTGTTGAATGTCTATCAAATGCTAGCACTTTATGCCATTATTTTCCCCTAAAAGTTCACTGAGGTAGATATTTGTTATCCCTATTTGATAGATGAGGAAGCTGAAGGCCTTCCAGGATAAGAAAGCCAAAGTCAAACGGCTGGTAAATGGCAATGCCAGGATTTGAATCAAAGTTGTCTTGATGTCTGGACTTTTTTCCACCCAAAACAAGGCCTTTAGGCCCAAGTCTTTTCCTTTCTTTCTGATTTGATACTGTGGCATATGAGCTAGTTTACACCATTTTCTCTGAAATCTCAGGCTCACAAGACAACACCAAAGAACACAGATCTTCCTATCAGCTTGGCACCTGGAGCTTTCTCCTTTTCTGAGACCTGCAAATTTGAATATATCTGCAGCCAAATGGCAGGTTTCTTCACAGAAGGAAGTAAGCTGTAATGCACAAGAGATAGGCTGACTGCTCCGCTAATCTGAACTGGGATCTGGCAGGAGAAAGGTGAGCAGACCCAGTGGCCAGAGCTTTCCATCCGTGATCTGACAAGTGGAATGAACGGTCAACCCCTTCTTTGTACATCATGCCTTACTCCGAGCACAGTGCCCTCATCTGTGAATAGCTGCTGCCAAAATGCTGGATGAAGTGGCCTAACCCACCTAAGAGAGTCTACTGAAAAGCTCACCAATCACCTCTTCACCAGGTCCATGTGTGTGTGGGGTTGTTAGCAACACCCATCTGCGCACAGGGAAATATGAAGTCCCGGGAAATTCATGATCTTGCCAACTGTGCTGAATTATTTCCCATACAAACACAAAATGCTTTTTTTACCACTTCACTGCAACACAGAGAAGATTTTAATATAATATATTACAATAGGATATATTACAATGGTTTTATATATATATGAAAACTACTCATTCAGGGAAAACACCACAATTCTGTTGTATTAGTCTGTTCTCACACTGCTAATAAAGACATACCCAATAGTGAGTAATTTATGAAAGAAAGAGGTTTAATTAACTCACATCTGGCATGGCTGGAGAGGCCTCAGTAAACTTACAATCATGGTGGAAGGGGAAGCAAACGTGTCCATCTTCACATGATGGCAGGAAGGAGAAGAATGTGTGCCCAGCAAAGGGGGAAGCCCCTTATAAAATCATCAGCTCTCATGAGAACTAACTCACTATCATGAGAACAGGATGGGAGAAACCACCCCCGTGATTCAATTATCTCCACCTGGTCCCTCCCACAACATGTGGTGATTATGGGAACTACAATTCAAGATGAGATTTGAGTGGGGACAGAGCCAAACCATATCATCTGTCTTGGTAGATTGTTGATTTGAGCTCAAAGGGAAGGTCAAAAGAAAGTGAGATCTGGAGTCTGTTGGAAAGATCTGGAATACATGTTCCACTCTGCTTTTTCCTTTGTTCTACTTGTAGCAGTGTGACTGTCCACCCAGCTCAGGAATCTGCAGGACCCTGCTCTTGCCTCTTTTTTTTAGGTTTAATTATTTTTAATATTTTATCATAAGTAGTAGAAATAAAATGTGAAATTTCTTTTCATCGTAAACTTGGAATAGAGAAAAAGTGAATTCCCCTTACTTCTCCCCAATCTCCTTCCATATGGATATTTTCTATTACTGAATCCTTGTGTATTCCTCAAGGCCTTTTAATAAACACATTAGTACATTACAACTCAGCTTTTTAATCAGTAAACCTCTACACAACAAATATTTTTTGAGCATTTACTATTTAGAAGGCTATGGGTTAGGCACAGGGGATATGGAAAGATTAAGTCATAATATATTGAAGACTTTTGCCAGGAATTTTGCTGAGGGGTTCATTTTTGGTATTGTATTTAATCTGCACAACAACCCCCCAAAATGTACTGCCATATCAATGAGAAAACCGAAACTCAGAGAAGCTGAGAGTTTCCCAAAGGTCGCATAGATGATAGAACGCAGAGCCCAGATTCAAACAGGGGGTGGCTGTCTAGAGTACCTAGTCTTAATGACACAGCACAGCAATATACTAAAATAATTGTCAGCCTTTTGTCCACTCTGTAAGACCCTCTTCTCAGGACTTTACATAGATTGGCTTATTTAGTGTTCATGGGAACCTGAATGCAGGTTATTACGCCCATTTTACAGATGAAGATACTGAGGTGCGGTGAGGTTAATTACCGTATCAAGATTATGCTAGTTACAAGTGCAGAGGTGGGATTGGAATCTCTACAGTCTGGTTCCATAGCTGCTTCTCCTGCCTCCCATATTATGATGCCTATTCTAATGTTACGTGCATAGATGCATACTCATGCTTGAGTACTCTGCAGCTCTTAATCACGTTTGCTTAGAGTTTTTAACAACATTGAAAAATGCTTAGTTATAATGTAATAAAAAATAGAGAATTGCATATATGGTATGATTCTAATTATAGCAACTATATATAGCAGAAAAAATTTGTGAGAAATTAATTGGTTTTGGTTCCTCTTGATATAGAGTTCTTTTTTGTTGTTGTTATTTCAAGAAAGTCACCCATTCTCTGTGTTTCCATATCTCATTGGAGACTTTCATATCTCTTTGTTCTACTTGTAACGGTGTGACTGTCCACCCAACCCGGGACTCTCTTTTATCTCTTTTTTTAGGTTTAATTATTTTTAAAATTGTATTATGCCTATAATAAAATTAATAAAATTATTATAGGCATAATAAGAATGGGAAGGTCCAAAGCAGAAGTTTCCTGACACTCCACAGATGCCATGCTCACCTCCACCCCAGCTTCCTAGAAAAGACTGTGCTAAGTGGGGATATGGAGGGATGGCTGAGAGGCAAGTGTTTCTAGAGTGAAAAAGCGGAAACAGGAGAATTAGCAATGGGGAGATTAGGAGCTTCTCCCACATCACTGGGAAGTGGTTGAGACTTTTTTTTCCCCCTCAGTTTCCTTCTACATGGTGACAGCCAGCCTATTAATAATAGAACTTTTGGAGGAATAGTGCAATGTGTGGTGCCCCCTCATAGGTTTGGGGGGAAGAATGGTAGAATCTTAAAACTCATGGACTGGGAGCCTGTATCAAAGGTTCCTACACCTGACTTAAAAAAGTTGGAGAACTGTGGTGACCAGTGTGGAATGGAGAACCACACTCTTTCAGAATTCAACTGCAGAAAACCACACACGACTCTTGAAAGACATCCTGCCTACCCAATCTCCATCCAAGATAGCAGTTAATAATTACTGGTATTTTCCTCCAACTCAGCTGGTGAGGACTACAATTTAATTTGATTTAAAAACAGAAGGAATGTGACATTCCACATACAGAAAAGACACAAGAAAATCCCAACAATTGTCTTCAGGTAGTAGAATGGTGGTTTTTTTTTCTTTAAAATTTTATATATTTTTAAGTTTTCTATGATTCTCACTTTCTACTGACAAAATCGTAAAACCAATTACTTTATTTAAACTCTTATTAGTTATATCACTTCCCCATCCATCTGGCTTAGTTATGCTTTATTTTCATCTAGACATTTTTACACTGCAAATGTTTGTTACAAGTAGGACAGCTATGATTTTTCTCTAGAATCCAATCCTAGAATTTGCATTTAGATATATGTAAATTAAAACAATTTAGGCCAACATCATTCTATATCCTACTTTTAAAAGAATTTTTGAAAACTAGAGGGGTTTCATCTTTTTGCTCCCTGCCATCCTTTAAACTGAGGATCAGGAACATAACAGGCAGCATGGGCCAAGACAGAGTCACGAAGGAATGAAGCCACACCTTGAACCATGCTCCTCCAAATGGCGATTTTTGGCAACTAACTCAAACGTAAAAAGTGGAATGTGGGCCAAATGTATAGGCCTAGAAGAGAAGCTCATGAGCTGCTTGCAGAGTAACAGCAACCACTTTGCAGTTTCTGCTTGAGCCAGTCACTGGTTTACAGTTGTAGTTATTCACTTCTATCAGATGTGAACTGATACCAAAAATAGAGGTACCGTGTCAGGTTACTTTATCCCAGACTGTAGCCAAGTGTACTATAATCCTACATAAAAACTAGTACTCTCTAAAGACCATCTCAAGACAGATCTATCCTTAAACAGTCCCCCAAGGCTTTAGCACCAGGGCTGTTAATTTCAGGTACAATTCCTAGGTATTCCCTGTTTGTCTCAAATACGTGAGACTTTCAGAGGAATTCCAGTTGCTTGATAGTAATTTTTTCTGTGTCCCATAGTCCCGCCTGTAATTTGCATTCCAGTTTTTTGCAAGAACTCAGTTTTCCTTCAAGGCATTCCACTGTGTTTTTGAGTTTATTGTCCCATTGTAATCCGGGCTAAGTAAATGCAGACTGAGTCCTAACCCTCAGTCTTGCGTGATTTCTTTGAGCCTATTTGCCAGCCTTCATCATGTTTCCCAGCACCCCACAGGGGTATGTTCAGATAAATGCTTGCTACTTATGGCTTTAGATCTGAACCACCTTTCTCGGCCCATCCCTGCTAAAATATATACTCCTTGGGTCATCATTTCCTCCTAACCCATCTTTCCAAGCAATGGAAGAGTACATCATCTTATCATCTTCCTTACTCTACAACAAATGAACTTTTTGCATCTTCATTCTTCACCACTCATATAATAAATTTCCATAAACGTTTACTGAGTAACAAACCACCTTATGTTGACCCTATTTCAGGTACACAAAGGTGAGTAAAATGAGATGTTTGCCTATAAGGAAGCTATACTTTAGTGAGTTTATTTTTTCCCAGGGCTGCAGTAACAAAATGCATGACTTAGAACAACATAAATGTATTGTCTCATAGTTTTGATGGTTTAAAGTCTGAAACCAAAATCAAGGTGTTGGTTGGGTTGGTTTCTTCTAAAAGCTGTGAAGGAGACTCTGTTCCAGGCCTCTTGTAGCTTCTGGTACTCTCAGGCTATAGCCTCAGTAACTGTAGCCTCAGGCACTCTATGGCTTGCAGACGGTGTTCTCCCTGCACCCTGAGTCTTCACAATGTCTTCTCTGTATGAGCATCTGTGTCCAAATTTCCCCATTCGGGGCCTACCCTACACCAGTATGACCTCATCTTAACTAATTACATCTGCAACATCCCTATTTCCAAATAAGGTCATATTCTGAGGTACTGGGGGTTAATCCCAAAATATGAACTTTAGGGGAACTCACTTCAACCCAAAACAATAGACAAAAATGCATACACATGTGATTAACTGGAATAAAATATGAAAACCTGAATACTAATGTTAAGCACTAAATGCCAGCAAAGCACAAAGAAGGAGTGCTACATTGTGATTAGGGTAGACTGGGCAGAGATTGCAAAATGAAGCACTCATTCGAACAGCACTGTCAAGGATTCTCCTGGTGTGGCTGCCTGGAGCAGAGAAGACTGTCCAGCTGTTGCCGAGCATGTAAAAGCCTTCCCCTTCTCCGGGCTCTTTAGGGCACACCTTTGACCCGTGTCAGAGTCCACCACAGAAGAAATGGTCTCCCCACAGCATGAGCTATTCATCTAATATCCGAGTATCAGAGTCTACTGTACTTACCAGATTTATTAGATAAAATCACCTGAGGGCGGAAGTACCAATAAGTATGAGTAATTAAAACACTGAGCAGCAATATTATTAAAGGTATATTAAAATCAATGACATCCATTTGAAAAGATATATTTCACACCCTGTCCTCCACAGTGGGAGATGTGGCTGAGCAGAAACAGGTCAAGCAGGGAGTATTGTTAATGAAAGTCCCCGTGGAAAAGGCTGCCTGTGACAAAATGAGTTAAAATCTTTATTGTGTCTTGACAGCCCACATGAATCTATGATGATGATAAATGTTCTCATTTAGAACTTTTTCTTTTCCCGAGATATTTTACATGTTATCTCCAATTTGCTTTGAATTTCTCAAAAGACATATGTTCACAGAAGAAAGTCTCTGCTTGCTTTCCATTAAGTAAGATCCTATCAGGCTGTTTGCATGTGGCATCACGTTTGAACTATTAATCTTATGACAGGATATTAAAAAGTGGGGAGGGGAATTCCTTAACAGGTTGAGGGCCATTACACTTGAGAAACAGCCCTCAGCACCCAGAAACAAGAACCAGCCCAGGAATTGCAACTGCGATGACTAGTAAGACTTTCCTGAAGCCAACACTCTAGGCAAAAAGGTTGCTTCTTAGGAGGGCGAACCCTGGACAGAGGAAGCTAAAATGACTTGTGTGCCACTTGGCTGGACAGTGGTGCTGCTGGATCATTGATCTGCAGGATCATGGCGGGGTGCCAGGGAGTGATTGTTAATCAGATTGGTGTCAAGCGATTGTTAACTCTCAGGGACGTTAAGGCTTCTCTGGAATTGAGGCAAAAACCAGTGGGGCAAAACACAGATCTAGAGCAAAAAGAAAAACAATAATTCTGTATCCCTACTATGGCAAGTCTATAAAGTACAGAAACACACTAGTGTACACTCAAACACAAACACAAAGAGAGAAACAAAAACAACACTCTAAGAAACCAACAGGAAACTGGCTTAAGAGAAGCCTTTGGGGATAAGTGAGGTCTTCATGACTTTCTGGGCCATAAGACTAGGACAAGACCTTGACATTTGTCCCAACAGTAGTGAGAAACTTTGATGGATTTTAAGCAAAGAAAATACACAACCAGAATTGTATTTTTCAAAGGTTATTTTGACAGTGGTATGGATAATCAATTTAAAATACGGCGAGAGAAAGTCAGAATGCTATAGAAGTCTAGGTGACCACCTTCGCCTATGGTTGGCCTGTGGAAATGATGAAAGTATGTAAATTCCAGGAGAGTTTTGTAGTTCAAATTAAAGAACTTGATGATGGCTTAAATATCAGGAATGGGAAAGAGGAAGATATCAAGGGAGATTTCCAGTTTTCTGGGTCTACAACCAGACCAATGGCAGGGAATGAGGCAGAAATGGGGATAGCAGACATAGTGGGGCAGGTCATGAGTTGGATTTTGGACATATTATGTTTGCAATGCCTATGAAGTGTCTAAGTAGGGATGTTAAGTTGCTTATTTCCATCTAATTGTTATTAAATGCCATAAAGTAGCCTGATATGTGATCTACTCAATACTGTCTAGATAACTCTCATTCATTTTTCTAAGTCTTTAATTTAAAAAAAATTTGAAATATTTTTGCACTTGAATAAAATAGAAAATCTTAGTATTATTGCAAATTTATAAATTAAGTTGACTCAAAATATCCCGAGCTTCTTTCTCCCTTTTCTATCCAGGAAAAGTGTTGTCATTTGAATGTCAACGGTTTCTCAGACCACCAGAAAAGGTAGCCAAACCAGGCCAATGTTGACGAAGGCCTAAGAAAAATTAGGCTTATCATCAGTAGAGAATATGTGTGTTCTTGCTATATGTTAACCAGTTTTTTTCTCTTCTTCTCCAGATTATCTCCTTCTGATATCTCTGCTTAGAGGAATACAGAGTGTGGCCACGTTACTCTTCTACCAATGTCAGGATAAAGCATGCTTTAGGATCCCTCAGGGGAGAACTATGTCCATTCCATGCTCCTTCCAAGTAGTTTGAGAAATGGCTCCAAATTTTCCTTAATATTATTCTGAATTGCTCTATGAAGTAAATGTCAAGCATTTTATTTCCATTTCCCTAAAATAGAGAATGGGTTGCTAGGGAAAATGCCTAAGCCAGCCATAAGGCATTTCCAAAGGGAGGACATAGTGAATAAAAATGTTAATTTCTGTCTTGTTTAACAAGCTCTCATGGCAGCTCCAAGGGGTAGTAAAATTTATACTTCTACCAGGACAGCTCTAGAATATGGCATCAGCATGGGATGGAAAGTAGCCCTGGGAAACAGAATAGTGTTGTTGCCTGCTACCCTTTACTTAGCTGAATAGTTTGTTTCTGCTGTGCCTAAGAGGTTTGCACCTCATGGGGTGGGAGGTGGTGCAATCAGGTAAGAATGCTCTTTACTTACTCCTTTGTTGGAAAAAGGATGACTGTAATGTGTGGGCTGGAGTGGAGTGGAACTGAGTTTAAAATCTGCAGTAACATAAAATTAAAGACTAGGTATTAACAATGGCTTTGCACTCTGAGTTGCCATGGGCTGAGAAGGACAGCTGGGCAGCCAGAGGGATTCCAGAGGGACTTGGCAGGACAGAGCAGTGTAAGCCATCTTACTGCCTCAAAGAACACAGAAGTCTGTAGGAGCACGTCAGACTTCAGTAACACAGGATTTATCTCAGTATCCATTTTTTCCGATTCTCAGTTTTCTTATCCATAAAATAGATTAAATAATATATGCTTTGTGAGGTTCTTGTGAAGATTAAATGAGATGAAAAATGCAAAGTGCTGGAGGAACACCTGCAGGAGCTCTATACATGAAAAACTGTTATTATTATTGACAAAATAAAAGTAAAGGCTGCATTCGAGACTGTTAAGAAATTGTTACAGAAAATATTTTTATTAGTCATTGTACAGATAAAGAAAATGATTCTCATATAAAGAAAATTTTCTATTTAAACTTTTTTATTTAAATTTAAATGTTCTATTTAAAATGAAAAAATTACAATGCTTCTGCCTTTTATGATGAGAGATAAGAAGTCATGTTAATAGAAGATATTCCCTTACCTACAAAAAACTGATGAGTGTACAAGCCACACTTAAGAATTTGTGATCACGTTTAAGGAAAGATGACAATATGAAGACCTTGAATATCGCCTTAGTTTTGCAAAAGACCTTGCTAGGCCTTCCAGATTAGGTCAAGAAAAGTCCCCAGAGAAGGTCTTAAGGAAGAAGAAAGAGGATAAGAAAACTGGACATAACCTAAGCCAAAATTTTGACATGCATATATCCTCATAGAACAAGACAAAGTACTGTAAGCAGGGTGGATGGCTCTGTGTGATGGTCTTGGTTGCATACTCCCCTTCACTAAGGTCAAACAAAACCCAAAAATCTCTTTGTAAACACCTCTCATTTTCATTGTCCATGTGGAGAAGCTCAAAGCTTTCATTTGGCCTAAGTGACTTCCTAACCACTTTACGGCCTATTCAGGTCCACTTTATAATATTGCACATGTTGGAAATGAAACTGGTGCTTATGACTCCTAGAAGTATAAATTTTAATGAAGATTCTAAAAATTTTATCTTGGCCCTGTGATGGTGCAGATTGAAAAAAAGTTCCATTTCTGACACGTCTATAATGAACTTCATTGTCTATAATGAACTTCATTGCTGCTTTTCAAAAACTTTTCCTTTTGATAAGAAATTAAAGACTGATTTCCTCTTTACAAAAGAAAATGCCATTTTATTCCCCATAGACACCCTCTCTCTCAGTAAAACTGATTTTTATAGCTGGGCATCTTGCCACCCAGTTAAAGATATATTTCCCTTGCAGCTAAATAAGGCCAAGTGACTATGCTCTTGCCAATAATATGTAAACTGAAGTGTAGCAAGGTACTTTTGGGAAGTCTCTTTAAAAAGCATCATTTCTTTTGTATTTGTCCCTTCGTCTTCCTGCTACTTGAGATGTACATATAATGGCAGGCACTTCTGTAGGCATTTTGGACCATGAAATGTCTTTGATGGAAACTAAGAAAAGTAGAGAAACAGAAATGAAGGTTTCACAATTCTAAAATCTTTGTAAAAGTTTTGTAAAAGATTTTACAATCGAAGGTAATTAATATTACACTATTAATTACAGTAAAGGTCATGCTTCTGTGGAAAAAAAAAAAGAGTCCCTTGACATGATGGTTCAAACAAGTTAGGAAAGGCAGACTGTGTTCTCAAAATCAGCCAGAGAATCAGACTGGCTGAGCACACTGCCATCCTCAATGCATGGCTTCTAGATTGCTTTAGCCTTTATCATTTGAAGCCAATAGGAAGCAAGGAGAACAACAAAGCACATAATCAATGAATGAAAGCATCCATCACTTCTGCTCAAATCATTTTGGTAACGTCATAGTCTTCTTGATCACACTTGAATGCTGGGGAAGCTAAGCAATGTAGTACAACTGGACAATCGGTTCCTATGTCCAAGAACTTTTTTAAGACAGTAGGGTAGAATGCTTACTCGTAATCAAAAAGCAGTCTCCACCAAAACTGTAGGTCTTCATATGTTATCCAGATGATAAAATGTCTGCTTTTCTCTTGTTTAGCTTACTGCATGCCGGGCCTTTATTATTTATAGTTGAACATCATCTTCATTGATATACCCCTTTTATGTTTTTTCAATGAACCTCATCTGTAAATCATTAATTGGATTATCAGATAAGTGCTAAATAATCCTCCAGCTGTAAAATTCTAAGACTAATTAAAACTTCGTTTCTTAACATTCTTAGTGAACAACTTACAGGTTAAAAAACAAACCCAAAGAGATTATTTCCTGCAAAGAGCCTTTAGTATGGTAGCATCTACTTCTAGAAGGCCTATCATAAACTGTCATCTAGTGAAAGTGATGAAGAAGAGTCGTTGGGAGTCAATCTTATCAGGAGCTGGAACAGGTGAAGTCCTCACCAGTGGAAAAATCTTGACAGATGCAGCCACTAAGATTTCCTACTACAAAGAATAACGGCAGTTAGAAAAGCAGGTTAGAGAGTTTGTTTTGTTCAACAATACTTCATTCTCTTACTTATCCCAACAAAATTTACTCCCATAGGATAAGAGATTTATATTTGTTGGAATACTTTTATCTTTGGAGGTGACTGACAACTTACATCAAAAAGACTTAAGTAATGTATGACATATATCTAGAGTTGTATTTGTTTGAAGAGAGAGAGCAAGTTGACTCATTGCTCTGGCCAGACAAAGTCCTTTGGTCAGTCAATGTGGGCTGACCTTGGCTCTGTCCTCTTAAATCATTGCCCATTTCCATTTTTTTCCCCATAGCTCCTGGTTATGGTCTGTGGAAGGATCCCCCTTGAGTATTGTCCTACTTAAGAGCTGGGTACTGAGGATGATGTCCTTTCAGGGAGCTGCACCTTTTTTGAAGCCCACTTCATTTTGGTGTATGTCAGGAGCCCTGATAATTATTTTAGATGTTGACCAGAAACCTTTGGTGACTTATCTCCTCTTCTCAGAAATTTCACATTCTAGGTTCAAGAGTTTGTAATACAACATTCCAGAAGTTAATTTTAATACATTTAATGCTATTTTATTTGAAAAAGATAAAAAGCTCAAATCAATCTGGCTTAAGCAAAAGGGGAATTTTTTGATGTAGATAACCGAGAAGTCCAGGGACAGCATTGGCTTCAGGTAGAACTTGATTTCAGCTGTGCACAATGCACGGTCTATTGATCTGCTTCTTCTATGTCTATTTCATTCTCAGACTCCCTATGGTGGCGACCAGTATCTTCAAACTCCTACCAGAGTAAAGCCTTGTAGGTTTTGTTTCTCTGAATCAAATCAAGATAATTTTGCTACCAGAAAAGTAAACCTATTCTAAATAGCATGAAACAAACAAACAAGCAAAACCCATCACACGAATCTAGTTAATGTGTGGACAGAATGGTGGTGATTGCTCATGTTTCCTCACATTCCACATTTGAGAAGAAACCTATAAATCCAGATTCCCTGAGATAGAAAACATATAGTTTAGTCTAGCTGTAACCAGCTCAGCAGAGGGTACAGTGCAGGAAAAATATTGCCTAAAAAACTTGTATTTATGGCTTTGTTCCTGTGAATACTTCTTGTTCCTGAGAATTGGAAGAAAAAAAAATGTACATCTGAGCAGTAAACAACACAATGTCTGAGATGATAGTAGCTGTGTAGCACCCCTTTGACATGCTCTGATGGTTAATTTGATATGTCAACATGGCTAGACCATGATATCCAGAAATTTGGTCAAATATTCTTCCAGATGTTGTTTGAAGGTATTATTTTTAGACCCCATTAGCATTTGAGTCAGTAGACTGTGTGTAAAGCAAAGAATCATCTGTAATGTGGGTGGGCCTCATCCTGTTAATTGAAGGCCTTAAGAGAAAAAGACTGAGTGAGGTCCCTCTAGGAAGAGGGAATTCCTCCCCCAGACTATATTTGAACATGAAATGTAACATCAGTTCTTCCATCGGTTTCCAGCCTGCTAATCTACCCTTGCAGATTTTTTGGACTTGCCAGACTCTAAAATCATGTGAGCCAATTCCTTAAAATAAATAATAAATATCTCTCTTTCAGTCTTTCTCTCTCTCTCTCTCTCTCTCTCTCTCTGGGTGTGTCTCCCTCTCTTTCTTTCTCCCTCTCTCCTTTTCTCTCTCTCTCTTTGTCCCTCTCTCTCTTTGTCCCTCTCTACATATAAAGAAGTAATACACACACACACACACACACACACAGAGAGAGAGAGAGAGAGAGAGATGCCCTCATGATTCTGTTTCTCTGGGGAACCCTAGCACATACACTAATGTAGACGTGGTGCTAATACACTGGGAAGAGCCAATATAGCACTTGTATTAGTTTCCTCTTGCTGCTATAATAAATTACCATAAATTTAGTGGCTCAAAATAGCATACATATTTATATTGTAGATTTGGAGGTCAAAAGTGTGACACAGGTCTTGGCTAAAATCAAGGTAATAACAAGGCTGCATTCCTCTGGAGGATTCATCTTGTCCAGTTGCCTTTACCGGCTCTTTGCATTCCTTGGCTCATGACCACTTCTTCAACCATTGGAGCCAACAGCATAGCATTTTCCAGTCTCTCTCCAACTCTGACTCTCATGCCTTTCTCTGATAAGAGCCCTTGTAATTAGAGTGGATGTACTTGGATAATCCAGGATAATATTTCCCAAAATATAATTACATCTGCGAAGTACCTTTTGCCATGTAAAATGACATATTCACAGGTTCCATGGATTAAGGCGTAAACATCCCAAGGGGGTATATTATTCTATCTACTGCAGACCTTTATAAAGACTGGTATTTTGTGATGCATTCAGTCATACATTCAACGAGTGCTTACTGTATAGTATGAGCTGAGACTTCTTTGTGCTACTCTAGAGGTCAACATATTAGCCAACAGCAAAGAAGATGGGTCTGATTCTTATGCCCATGGAGCTGACATCTAATAGGACCAGTCAAAAATAGATAAGAAGATCCTATGGTCTGAAAGTTTGTGTCCTTCCAAAATTCAGTGTTGTTAAAATTCTAATTCCCAAGATGATAGTATTAGGAGATGAGGACTTGGCAGGGAAGTGCCCTTATGAATGGAATTTGTGTCCTGTAAAAGAGGCCTGGGAAAGCTAGCACTGTAGTCCCTTCCAACATATGAAGTGACAGTGAGAAGACATCCATCTATGAAGAAAGTGGGCCCTCACCAACACCCACCATGCTAGTTCTCTGATCTTGGACTTCTCAACATTGAGGACTATATGAAACAAATTTCTGATTTTTATAAGCTACCCAGTTTATGGTGTTTTTGCTGTAGCAGCCCAAGTGGATTTAAACAGGAAATAAATGCATAAATAAGATAATTCAAATAGTGATAAGAAAGTTGAAAAAACAAAATGTGATAGAGTAACTGGATGTGGGATGAGGTAGCTTCTAAGGTGAAGGCTTTCAAGCTGCCACTTGAATCGGCAGTCTCCAGCCACGTGAGGGTCTGTGAGAAGAGGTTTTCAGGCAAAGGAAATACCTGTTGCTCAGGCCTGAGGTTGGAATTAAGGTGATTTTTTTTTTGGTCTTGTTTTGTTTTGTTTTCTGAGAGTCTTACTCTGTCACCCAAGCTGGAGTGCAGTGTTGCCATCTCAGATCACTGCAACCTCCGCCTCCCAGGTTCAAGCAATTCTCATGCCTCAGCCTCCCAAGTAGCTGGGATTACAGACATGCACCACCACGCCTGGCTAATTTTTGTATTTTTAGTAGAGATCGGGTTTTGCCATGTGGGCCAGGCTGGTCTTGAACTACTAGCCTCAAGAGACCCACCCGCCTCAGCCTCCCAAAGTTCTGGGATTACAGGTAAGAGCCACTGTGCCCGACCATGAATTAGCGTGATGTATTTGAGAAAACGGTCATGCCAGAGCACACTGACCAAAGGAAAGCATGATAGAAGATAGTGTCAGAGAGATAGGCAGAGCCATACCACGTAGGACTTTGTTAAAGGGTTTGGAGACTATGTTAGTCCATTCTTGCATTACTATAAAGAAATACCTGAGACTGGGTAATTTCTTAACAAAAAGAAAGAAGAAAGAAAGAAAGAAAGAAAGAAAGAAAGAAAGAAAGAAAGAAAGAAAGAAAGAAAGAAAGAAAGAGAGAGAAAGGAAGAAAGAGAAAGAAAGAAAGAAAGAAAGAGAAGAAAGAAAGAAAGAGAAAGAGAAAGAAAGAGAAAGAAAGAAAGAAAGAAAGAAAGAAAGAAAGAAAGAAAGAAAGAAAAAGAAAGAAAGAAAGAAAGAAAGAAAGAAAGAAAGAAAGAAAGAAAGAAAGAAAGAAAGAAAGAAAGAAAGAAAGGTTTAACTGGCTTACAGCTCTGCAGGCTGTTCACACGTGGTGCCTGCATCTGCCCGGCTTCTTGGGAGGTCTCAGGGAGATTTTACTCATGGTGGAAGGTGAAGCAGGAGCAGGTGCCACACTGCAAAAGCAGGAATAAGGGAGAGAGAAGAGAGAGGTCCCACATGCTTTTAAACAATGAGATCTGTGTCAATGAGAGCTCATGTATTACCAAGAGGATGGCACCAAGCCATTCACGAGGCATCAGCCCCCATGATCCAAACACCTCCCACCAGGCCCCACCTCCAACATTGGAGATTACATTTCAACATGAGATTTCAGGGGACAAACATCCAAACCATATCAGAGAGCCCATTATTTTTCCCCCATGAGATGTTTCTTGGTAGAGAAAAATTTAATAATATTAAGAATCTGCTCACCACATAAACTGTTGATCACCCTTTTCTGGCTAAGGGATATTTGTCAAAAATCCTGTATTCAGGCCTTGTCTCTGACAGCAGTCTTAAAGTTCCCCCAGAATACTTCCTACCAGACCATCAATTTGTCACAGCTAGTGTGCCTGCAGAATGTAAGCAGTTAGTAAAAATTATTTGAGCTTACATACAAATATCTGGATTTACTGATCATTTCCAAGTGCATTTTGCCATGGGTATGTGGAAATATTCATGGAATATTCATAGGAAAAAAAGGAAATGAGTTATGTTGTCTCCTAGCCAACAATTCAGTATTAGTTTTTTTTATCACCACCGAACAAAAAATATAGGTGCTCCCTGCTTCTCCCCCGTCACAACATAGCTAGGTTTGAAAAACATCTATTTTAGGTTTCTTTACATCACAACAGGAGAAAGTCTGTGTTTCTCAACACTTATAAAGCTGCAGGAAAAAGAGCTGAAAATAAAAGGGAGAATTGCTTTGGTCATTTTGCGGATAATTCAACTTGAAAAGAATAAATGTTACAACCTTATATTTAAAGTCCAAATAAAAAGAAAAGTGTCCTATGGTTGTTGGGAACACAGGCCAGAAATCAGGAGCCTAGATAATTAGCAATTTGAGAATCATGGTCAGAAAATAGCAAATTAAACAAAAAGCATTATGGTGGAAAAATAATACCATGACAAACTAAGGCTGGTTCAATCCTTGATAAATATCTAGTCTTTCTCTCTCTCTCTTTTTCTCTATCTATATCTCTATCCATATCTGAATTCTCCCTTCCCCACATTTCCATCTATTTTCTTTAATTTATTGCTTATTCTTTCTGCGTTTCTTTTAGAAAACATAAGCAAATATATAGATATTCTTATTACCTTGTCTTTCTTACCCAAAAAAATGGAAGCATAGTACCCCGTGTTTTGCTTTTGGTCCACATATTTTTGTAAAAAACCTTTGTATCAGTTGATTTCTTTCTCTCTCTCTCTGTGATTTCACAGTACCTTGTTTTATGGCTCTGCAGTGTACTCAGTGTCCCATAAATGGTTATTTGGGCCGTTTTCTACATATTGCTATTATAAATAATGATGCATGTGTAACTTGGTTTTGTTATTTGTGGGAGTGTATCTTCAGACATATTCCTAAAAGTGGATTGTTGCACCAAAGGATAAATGTGTGTGGAGTTTTGTTGGACACTGCCACTTCCCTTCCATAGGGATTGTATCATTTTGCACGCGCACCAGCAATTTGTGAGTGCCTGTTTCTCCAAAGCTTCACTGACAGAGGTTCTTAAGCTTTTTAATTGGTGCCAAACAAGATAATAGGTAAGAAATTGTATCACACGGTAGCTTTACTTAGCATTTCTTTGAATATGAGTGAAGTTGAGTGCTTTCCCCGTGTTTTTTAAAGGCCATTTCTTCTGTCAGATTTTGGCATTTCCTCCCTTTGACAGTAAAGAATTCTTTATGCATCCAGGAAATTGGCGTTTTATCCATGAAACCTCAACTATTTTATCACAGTGTTATTTTCTTTATATTTTACTATAGTTTATTTGTCATGCAATTTGTTTCTATTCAGTAAAATTTACCAATCTTTTTCTTGTTATTATTATTGCAACTGGATTTTGAGTCTAATTACGAAGGCTTTCCTCACTCTAAGCTTATAAAAAATGTGCCCATGTTTTCCTCTTGTACATATCTCTCTCATTGTTTATACTTACATTTCAGATCCATTTGGAGTTCTTTCTGATGCATTACGTGAGGTATGAATCCAATTTTCTTTTTTTTTCCAAATGATTATCCAGTTGGGCCAAATTCATTATTAAATGTCCATGTCTGCCTCAGTGATTTGATGTCTTACATATGCTAAGTTTCCATATGCACTTCGGCTTGTTCCTAGGCTCTCTATTGTGTTTCATTGGTATGTCTGTCTATTATATCCCAGTATCACACTTTGAAAACAGAACTTAATAGTATATTTTAATGTCTAGTAGGGCTAGTTCCCCTTTATTCCTCTTCTTCTTAAGGGATTTTCAAGCTATTCTTGCATGTTTATTTTTTTCATTCAATCTTCAAAACAACTTATCTTATTCCAGAAAAACAAGCAAACAAATGAACAGTTATTTATATTGGAATTGCACTAAATTTATACATGAAACTGAAAAAAATTGATATCTTTATGAAGCTGCATAATCCTATCCAAGGACAGACATCTCATTCCATTTGGTGAGTCTTTATCAGAAGTGCCTTCAAGTTTTCATCATATATGTTTTGCCCATTTCTTGTTAAGTTTATTTCTAAGTATTGGAAGGGAAGGGCAGAATTATAAGAGATTTTTCCTAACATTCTCCAATGATTTAGTCTATTTATGGAAATTATTGATTTTTATGTAAATTTTGTATCTTGTGCCATACTTCAGTGTTGTCTTAGTTTTACTTTAGATCTTCCTTGTTTATATTCTGAACTTAATTAAGGTGCTCTTTGACACATAATATATTATTAAATTTCATAAAATTTTAATGGATGTTGGAAAAATGCATGTTCAATTTTTAAAGTAGAAAATTCAATATATCCATGAACTGGTGCTCAAGAATTCTGCTAGTCAAATTTGCCGTGTTAGTTTTGGCATATTTGATCACAACGTCTGTTGATATTTGTTAATGTTTCCCAACTGAAAAAGTTATATTAAAAAAATTTTTTTCTAATAGATTTTGCTTTACTAATTTGAATCTATGTTATTGGCAAGTGATAATTTGTACTATATCTTCATTGTGCATTATAATCATCAATTTAATTAAGTCATTCATATGTTCCTCAAATTAAGGTTATCATTTTGCTTTATTTTTTCTGTTTCAACATTTTTGCTCTTTTTAGCTTAAGTTTTCCTTTTGCCTTTTGTTTTACATATATTTCTTCTAAGGAGACTCTTATTTTTGTGGCTATCATGTAATTTTACTATATGTTTTGAAATGTTATAGAGACCACCAAACCGTTCTCCCAATACATACCTAGTGGTTTGCACCCCACCAGCAGCCAACGAGAGCTCAGATTGCACCATATTTTCTTTCTTTTTTTTTTTTTTTATTATACTTTAGGTTTTAGGGTACATGTGCACAATGTGCAGGTTTGTTACATATGTATCCATGTGCCATGTTGTTTTGCTGCACCCATTAACTCGTCATTTAGCATTAGGTATATCTCCTAATGCTGTCCCTCCCCCCTCCCCCAACCCCACAACAGTCCCCGGAGTGTGATGTTCCCCTTCCTGTGTCCATGAGTTCTCATTGTTCAATTCCCACCTATGAGTGAGAACGTGTGGTGTTTGGTTTTTTGTCCCTGCGATAGTTTACTGAGAATGATGTTTTCCAATTTCATCCATGTCCCTACAAAGGACACGAACTCATCATTTTTTATGGCTGCATAGTATTCCATGGTGTATATGTGCCACATTTTCTTAATCCAGTCTATCGTTGTTGGACATTTGGGTTGGTTCCAAGTCTTTGCTATTGTGAATAGTGCTGCAATAAACATACGTGAGATTGCACCATATTTTCACAAGTCCATAATTTTTGCCCGAATGATGGCTGTAAAATGGATTGACATTGTGGCTTTTTAAAAATTTTTTCTTTTCTTTTCTATAATTTCAATTTTTAGATTCAGGGAGTACATGTGCAGTTTATGTGATTACACTGCATGAGGCTGAGAATGGGGTATGGATCCTGTCACGCAGATAGTGAGTATAACGCCCACAAGGTGGTTTTCCAACCGATGGGTCTTTATGTCCGTGAGTACCCAATGTTTAGTTCCTATTTTCTTGTTCTCCACTTCTGCAAAATGCTTGTTTAGATACTTACTTGTATTTCCCTTATTAATTTGTAGTTCTCCGAATATTCTGGATGCCAGTCATTTGTTGGTATGTTCACTGGGAATTTTTGTTCCTTTTTTTTGATTTTTTTTTTTTTACCAGTTTTTGGTTTCAATTTTAGTTTCTAAATGAACAAAAGTATAGTTTAATACAAATAGGTTATTAATCTTTGCTTTCATGGCTTGTGCTTTTTTTGCATCTTATTTAAAAATCCTTCTGTGAGTCCTAGCTAGAGCAATCAGTCAAGAGAAAGAAATAAAGATCATCCAAATAGGAAAAAAGTCAAAATATCTCTCTTCACTGACTGTATAATTCTATACCTAGAAAATGTAGAGACTCCACCAAAAGTCACTTAGAACTAATAAATGACTTCAGTGAAGTTTTAGGACACAAAATTAATGTACAAAACTCATTAGCATTTCGATACACTGATAACGTTCAAGCTGAGAGTCAAATCAGGAACACAATCTCATTTACCATATAGCCATGTACAAAAAAAAATGCCTAGGAATACATCTAACCAAGGAGGTGACAGAGCTCTACAAGGAGAACTACAAGACACTGCTTTAAAAAAAAATCATAGATAACACAAAGAAATGGAAAAACATTCCATGCTCATGGATTGGAAGAATCAATATCTTTAAAATGTCTATACTGTCCAAAGCAATCTGCAGATTCAATGTTAGTGCTATCAAGCTACCAATGTCATTTTTCACAGAACTAGAAAAAAAAAATACTAAAATTCATATGGAACCAAAAAAGAGTCTGAAAAACCAAAGCAATCTTAAGTAAAAAGAACAAAGCTGGAAACATAGACAAATGAAACAGAATAGAGAATCCAGAAATAAAGCCACACATGTACAGCCATCTGATCTTCAAGAAAATCAACAAAAATAAGCAATGGGGAAAGGACTTCCTATTCAATAAATAGTACAGGGATAGCTGGCTAGTCATATGCAGGGGAATGAAACCGGACTTCTACCTTTTACTATATAATGAAATTCACTCAAGATGGATTAAAGATTTAAATGTAAGACCTCAAACTATAAGAATCCTGGAGGAACGTCTGGGAAACAGCCATCTGGATGTTGGCCTTAGGAAAGAATTTATGATTAAGTCCTCAAAAGCAATTGTGAGTCCCTGTCTCTATAAAAAGTGAAAACAATTAGCTAGGCATGGTAGTGCATGCCTGTGGTCCCAGCTACTTGGGAGGCTGAGGTGGGAGGACAACTTGAGCCCAGAAAGTTGAGGCTGTGGTGAGCCATGTTTGCAACATTGCACTCTAGCATGGGCAACAGAGTGAGACCCTCTTTCAAAAAAAAAAGCAATTGACAAGTGGGACCTAATTAAACTAAAGAGCTTCTGCACAGCAAAAGAAACTATCACCAGAGTAAACAGACAATCTACAGAATGGGAGAAAATATTCACAAACTATACATCCAACAAACATCTAATATCTAGAATCTATAAGGAACTTAATTCAACAAGCAAAATAACAAATAACTCCATTAAAAAATGGGCAAAAGACAGCTGGGCATGGTGGCACACGCCTGTAATCCCAGCATTTTGGGAGGCCGAGGCAGGTGGATTACCTGAGGTCAGGAGTTCGAGACCAACCTGGCCAACATGGTGAAACCCTGTCTCTACTAAAAATACAAAAATTAGCCGGGTGTGGTGGCACACACCTGTAATCCCAGCTACTTGGGAGGCTGAGGCAGGAGAATTGCTTGAGCCCGGGAGGCAGAGGTTGCAGTGAGCCAAGATCACGCCACTGCACTCCAGCCTAGCTGACAGAGCAAGACTCTGTCTCAAAAAAAAAAAAAAAAAAAACGGGGGCAAAAGACATGAACAGATACTTCTCCAAAGAAGACATGAAAGCAGACAACAGACATATGAAACGTTGTTAATATCACTAATCATCAAAGAAATACAAATCAAAATTACAACGAGATACCATCTCACACTAGTCAGTTGGCTTGTATTAAAATGTCAAAAACAACATGTCAAGGCTGTGGAGAAAAGGGATAGCTTATACACTATCAGTGGAAATGTAAATTAATTCAGCCACTGTGGAAGGCAGTTAGGGAATATCTCAAAGAACTTAGAACTACCATTTGACCCAACAATCTCATTAATGGGTGTATATTCAAAAGAAAATAAATTGTTTTACCAAACACACATGCACTCGTATGTTCATCACAGCACTATTCACAATAGCAAAGACATGGACTCAATCCAGGTGCTCATCAACAGTGTGTTAAAAGAAAAACTTTAGCCAAGTTAAATGTAAAAGAGTTTAATTGAGAAAGAATCATTTGTGAATCAAGAAGCCTGGTGAGCCACAGTAGGCTCAGAGACTCCAGTGCAGCCACGTAGTGGAATAAGATTTATGGACAGAGAAAGGAAAGTGATCTACAGAACATGGAAGTTAGGTACAGAAACAGACGGATTGGTTACAGCTCAGCGTTTGCCTTATTTGAACAAGTTTTGAATAGTTGGCCATCTTTGGTCAAAACTCGGTGATTGGCACAAGAGTAGGTTACAGTCTATTTATAATTCAATTTAGGTTACAGTTTATGATGTACAGAGAAACATTTAGGCCGAACTTAAAATATGTAAGGAGGCAGTTTTAGACTAAACTTGATTTAACAGATGCATTGAATACAGAAAATGTGATATACATACACCATGAAATACTACACAGCCATAAAAAGGAATGAAATCAAGTCCTTTGCAGCAACATAGATGCAGCTGGAGGCCATTTTCCTGATCGAATTAATATAGGAACTGTAAACCAAATACTGCATGCTCTCACTTATAAGAGGAAGCTAAACACTGGGTACTCATGAACATAAAGATGGCAATAATACACACTGGGGACTACTAGAGAGAGGAAGGAGGAAGTGGAGCAAGATTTGAAAAACTATTGGATACTATGGTCACTACCTGATGATGGGATCATTCCTATCCTAACTTCGGCATTATGCAATATACTCATGTAGCAGACCAGCACATGTACCCAGAAACCTAAAAGTTGAAATCATTTTTAAAACTTATAAATAATATAAAATGTTTATAGAAAATAGAAACAGAAAAACCATTCTTTGAGGCTTTTCTTTGTTTCTTTTCCTTTTTTTATTCTCTTTGAGGTTTTAAACTAATCTCTGTTATTTTCTACTGAGATTTTACACTGTTTCTTTTCCCTTTTAAGTTTTGGATACATCTGGAATTGACTTTTTTGCATGGTGGAAGGTAGGTGTAGAATTTAATGTTTCTCTATATGAATAACCAATTTTCCCAACTTATATTTAATAGTCCATACTTCCCATACTGTTCTAAAAGGACACTCTGCTTTATTTCAAATTTTCTTTATTTATGGTTCTATTTATGGACTTTCTATCCTGTTGTATTGGCCTCTTTGTCTTTACCTGTCTTAAAATTATGAGGCAGTACATTTTATTGCTTTGTAATAAACCTTCATATCTGGTGGAAAATTTATGTCAGTTTTCTGGCTATACTTTGCCTTTCATGTAAATTTTATAATAAGCTTGTCAGGACATGAAAGTCCTTGTTAGGATTTTTACAGTCATCCTTTGGTATTGGCAGAGATTGGTTGCAGGAATCCCTGAAGGTACCAACATTCATGAATGCTCAAGTCCTTTATATAAAATGATATAGTAGTATTTGTATAGAACCTACACTCATCCTTCCATATACTTGCAAGTATCTCTAGATTACCAATAGTGCCTAATACAATGTAAATTCCATGTAAATAGTTATTTTGCTGTATGTTTAGGGAATAATGACAAGAAAAAAAGTTTGTACATGTTTAGTACAGAGGCAACTATCCATTTTTTTCCAAATATTTTATATCCACAGTTGGTTGAATGCATGGATGCTGAACCCATGGACCACAGAGGGCCAACTGTATTTAAAATGCTTTCTATTTATGCATTAATTTCTTGTAGAATTAATATTGAGTCATCCTATCCATGAATGCGGCCTACCACTCCATTTATTTCATTTCTCTTTAATGTCATTTCCCCTTAGGTTGGATATTTTCTCTTATTTGTGCTATTTGATCTTGTTATAGTAATTATCTTTCAGAGAAATTTTAAGAGCATGAAAAATGTCTTTTATATCTACAAGCATATTTAACTTTTCTGGTGCTCTTCTCTTCATTGGGAAGATCTGGTTTTCCATCTGTTATCACCTTCCTTCAGCCTGAAGAATTTTAACATTTCTCTTAATGGAGGTTTGTTGGCAATAAATTTGTTCATAATGTTACCTTATTATACTTTGCATGTGTATAGTAGTTTTTGTGACTTCCTTTCTTGCATTACTGATATTGGCAACTTGTGTTTTCTCTTAATTTTCTTGGTTAGTATAGCTAAAGTTTGTTTGCCCTCTGCAGTCCATTTGCTAACTTGATTGATCTTTGCAGAGAACCAAATTTTGCTTTTAATTACTTACTCTATTATATTCCTTTTCTATATCTTTGACTTCTGTTGTTTTCTTTATTACTTCCTTCATTACTCTAGTTTTCTTTGCTCTACTTTTTTTAACTTAAGCTGGAAGCTTATATAATTTATACCTTTCTTTTTTACTAACCTATAGGCATTAAAATCATAAATTTACCTCTAAGTATCGTTTTTATTTCATGAAGTGTGTATGTTGTGCTTTCATTATCATCTAGTTCCAAATATTTTCTAATTTCACTGATAATATTTCTTCTGACCCATGAGTTATTTAGAATTCTTTCTGCTCTTTTTTTGAAAATTTCTTGTTTTGCTTTCATTTTTGGAGAATATTTTTACTGGATATAGTATTCAATAGTAATTATTTTTCCTTTCAACAGGTCAAAAATGTCAATTCATTGTAGTTTATTTTGCATTGTTTCTGATGAGAAACAATGTCTTTTTTCTTCCTCTTTGTAACCTGTCTCTTTTTCTCTGGCTGCTTTTAAGATTTTCTCTTAATCATTGTTTTTTATAAATTTGATTACAATATGTTTTGTGGTTTTTCTTGGGCTTCTTTTCTTGAACTTTATTGACCTTTTGGATCTGTATGTGGATAGCTTTCATTAAATACAAAGAATGTCTGACTCAGTATTCCTTTAAATACATTTTCTGACTTCTGTGGTCTTCATGGGAGCCAATGACGTGACTGTTAGACTGTTTCATATCATCTTACAGACTGTTTCATATTATCTTATAGATGGTTTCATCTTATAGACTGTTTCATATCATCTTATAGACTGTTTCATATCTTCTTATAGACTGTCTCATATCATCTTATAGACTGATTCACATCATCTTATAGGCTGTCTCATATCATCTTATAGTCTGTCTCATATCATCTTATAGGCTGTCTCATATCATCTTACAGGCTGTCTCATATCATCTTATAGGCTGTCTCATATCATCTTATAGGCTGTCTCATATCATCTTATAGGCTGTCTCATATCATCGTATAGACTGTCTCATATCATCTTATAGACTGTTTCATATCATCTTATAGACTGTTTCATATTATCTATAGACTGTTTCATATCATCTTATAGACTGTTTCATATCATCTTATAGACTGTTTCATATCATCTTGTAGACTGTTTCATATCATCTTATAGACTGTTTCATATCATCTTATAGGCTGTTTCATATCATCTTATAGGCTGTTTCATATCATCTTACAGGTCAGTGAAGCTCTGCTTTGATTGTTATATACTACTTTTTATTTTTTAGAATTGGGGTTCTCACTCTGTCAACTAGGCTTTGGTGCACTGGTGCAATCAAAGCTTACTGCAGCCTTGAAATCCTGGGCTCAAGCAATCCTTCCACCTTAGCCTCCCATGTAGCTGGAATTACAGGTGTCCATGACCACTTAGCCTACATTTTTTTCTATTTGCTTGGCTTATATCATCAAGTTCCCTCATCTTTTCTCTTGCCACATATATACTGTATCTTAGCCTATCTAGGAATATTTTTTTCTTCTGATATTTTATCTTTCAGCTTTTGAGTTCTATTTCTTAATGATATAATTTCCTTTTCCCCATCTAACCCCCACCCCACAAATCCTAGCTTCTGGTAACCATCATTCTGCTCTCGGCTTTTATGTGTTCTTTCTCTTTTTTTTTTTTTTTTTTTTTTAAGCTTTCACATATAAGTGAGAGTATGTAGTGTTTATCTTTCTGTGTCTGGCTTATTTCACTTAGCATAATATCCTCCAAGTTCATCCATTTTGTCATAAATGATATAATTTCCCTCTTCTTTAAATGCTGACTAGTATTCCATTGTGTGTATATACCACATGTTAAAATCAATCTATTAGTATGGATGCCTGGGTTGATTCTATAAGTTGGCTATGAGTAGTGCTGCAATAAACGTGGAAGTGCAGATATATCTCTGACATAGTGATTTCAAATCCTTCGGGTATGTACCCAGAAGTGGGACTGCTGGATCATACTGAAGCAGAATAATTCCCTTGACCCCTATGCAGGAGTTGTAAAGGGGTGGCTCACTTACTCAGTCCACAGCACTCAAACCCTTTGTGGGAGGGGGAGCATGCAGGTGAGCGGGTGCAGGAGCCAGGGAGAGTGCCTTTGGATGCTGGCAGGAACAAAACCCCATACCAGCCTGTGGCAGCATGTAGGGGTTGCCCACGAACCCTTGGGCCCCAGAGGGTGTGTGTTACAGTACACTCCTTTAGCTTTGCTGTCCGTGGATGGCCTGAGTGTTAAACAGCTCAGTGGAGAGTCAGTGTGACAGCCTCTTTCATCTGCACCTGGGTCCTTGTCTGGTGTCCAGGAAGAATGAGGTTGTGCAAACAGATTGGAGGGTGGTTAATGCAAAGCATTTTGTTGAGCAGTGGAAGTGGCTCTCAGTGGGATGGGGAGCTGGAAAGGGGATGGAGTGGCCAGGTGGTCTTTACCTGGAGTTCAGCCATCCCTGGCCAAACTCCTTTCCAACTATAGTCTCCAATGTCCAGCTGCTTCTTCCCTCTCTACGTTCAGACACTTCTCTCTTTTAGTTTTTACTAAAAGACAAGTTTAGTGAGCTTAATACAAGAGCTTCTTGGGATTGCTACTGGATGCCCAGCATACTGAGTGAGCTCACTTAACTCTGGATGGTTGGAACTTGAATGTCTGCCAGTCTTCTGGTCTATGGATTTCAGTAGTTATCCAGTTTATTATTACTCAATACTTTGTCTATCTCCAGGAGTTATTTGTTCTACTTTGTAAGATGCTCAGAAATCTGCACAGGGGCTCTCTTGAGTCTCTGGAAAATGCTAAGATTTCTGGGCATCTTTATCTGAATAATTCCCTTCTTTTCATTCAGCCCTACAAATTCTAGACAACGAATCCTTCCCAAGTTCTGAACAATGTTTCTTTGATTCAAAGAGATCACTCTGTTCTGAAATGTTTTCCACTTCCATGCACCAGTCTGGAACATGCCTCCAAGCAGAAACCTGGGGAAATGACAGGGCTCATCTCATTTGTTTCCTTTCTTTCAGAGACTATAGTCTTGCAATTTTTTTCCCAAAGTCTAGAAATAGTTATCTTTCATAAAATTTTTTCACTTTTAATATTGTTTACATCAGAAGTACTAGTCCAGTACTAGCTACTCCATCATGGCTGGAAGTGGAAGTTCTCTGCCTAGCACTTTACTCTTCAAAGAAGTCAAGACTATTACAGTTAGAAAAAAAAAAAATCTCATGAGTCATCAATAGATCTATCCACCCCAACCTCACAAGACTTGAATTTCATTTTCTCACTATCCAATAAATGGCTCTTTAGGCTATACCTGGTCGCCTCTGGTGATGATGAGATCACTATCTCCAATGTAGGCATACATTTCAGGCTGGCAGGATCATCTTTTTCATGTTCAGAACTCCATCTCTCTGTAACTCATCCTTGTCTTATCTCTTGGTGCTGTATATGGAAGAGTCTACTCTCTCTTCCACTAAACAGTCCTACAAATAATTGACAGCAGCATCATGTTCCCACAGAGCCAGCTCTTCTTCAGGATAAGCATGCCCAGTTTCTTCAACTTATTCCACAAGAGTGAACAAGTAAGGTAAAAAGACAACTGCTTTATTCTCCTCCCTGCCCTTAAGTATATGCCCTAAGACTTTCGAAATCTCAGGAGAAAATTCCTTTTGAAGCCCTCCTGCACTCTTAGCTTGAATCAGACATGCTTAATTTGATCATTTGATCAAAGGATCACTCAGCTGTTGCAAACAGTCTATGTAGTTAGCATCTTCAGCATCTGCTAGGACTATACCAATACAGCCTCTTCCTAGTTTTATGATACAGAAAACGCCAGTCCTGACCATGCCTTCTAATGGAACTACAGAACTATTAGATAATTGCTTCATTTACTGGGGAGTGGGAAGTAGAAGACAGCAAAGTATAATTCTATTGAAGTACATGTTTCCATTTTCTAATTGATAACTTTAAGACTAAGATTGAACATAACATTTCAGGCCTCAAATTGTCAGTTAACATATCTGAAGATTAGGGGTAAGTTATGGTCCTAATATTATTTGTTGCTCAACTTTTTTTTCTTTTTTTGAGATGGAGTTTCGCTCTTTTGCCCAGGCTGGAGTGAAGTGGCATGATCTTGGCTCACCACAACCTCTGCCTCCTTGGTTCAAGCAATTCTCCTGCCTCAGCTCCCAAGTAGCTGGGATTATAGGCACCTGCCACCACACCCAGTTAATTTTTGTATTTTTAGTAGAAACAGGGTTTCATCATGTTGGCCAGGCTAGTCTCAAACTCCTGACATCAGGTGATCCGCCTGCCTCGGCCTCCCAAAGTGCTGAGATTACAGGTATGAGCCACCCCACCTGGCCGACTTTTTATCCTAAAATTGAGCTTTCAGCACTTTGTTTTTACTCCAAAGTCAGGATTAATCTTACTTAATAACTGTCTTATAGTGAAGTTAAATAAAAGTCCTGAAAAACATGATTACGTGCATGTCTTCATTCTTAATAAGAGCATGTTTGGGGGCAGTGGGCCTCGTAGACTAAACCTGACAGTTTGTTTTAACTGGTTTCTGATTCATTTCTTTAGGCTATGCCTTATTTCTCTCAGTCTCCAGGTCTGTACTAATCTGCATAACAGCATTAACAGAACATTGTGAAACATAATTCTCACTCATTAAAAAAATGCAGATGCTAAATGTCACGCGTTTACATTTTGAAACAGTGATTTCCTTCAATCTACTTTATCTTATTTAACTTTTAAAAAATGATTTCCCAAGGGCTATAGTGTAGGAAAACCTTGGTAAGTGACTTTACCTCAAGCATTTTTTAATCACATAGAGAGATAACAGTTGCACCAAAGCGTCTCCTTATTAGCATGTAATGTCTCTTATGGCATGATGGGTTCTATAGCTGAGGAGTAGCTGTAAACATTTTTTGTTGCCTAAGACAAAATGGTTGATGGTTAATACTTGCTTTCTTTTAACAGGCTCTTTATTTGCCCAATTAAACTTGTCTCATAAACTCTCTCATTTTAATATAATGATGAGGCTTTGGGGTTAGATCTGATGCTGGAGTCAGATATTTAGCTGTTCACCTTTACTACCCACAGAGAGAAAATGTTTTTCAGTAGCTCGTGATAAAAAATAAAAGGGAATAATAGATTTGAAGTGTCTGATATTTTGTAATCTGTTACTTTTTCCTTGTCACTTCAAGACATGGCTGGAAAAAGAAAAGGAAGTGGCCAGAAGATAGGCCTAGAAGTTGGTTTCAAATAGAGGAGTTGGACAGATTCTTCACTGCAGGCTTTGCCAGTCAATGAACTAGAGTATGAACAGCAAGGAGTAACCTGCAACTTCTATCATTAGTCTTCACCTTATTTCTAGTGTTCTAGTGTGACTGTGGACCCATAGGCATTTGTCACTACCAAACAGGGGTCAAGAGCTCTCTAATTTTAGCTAATTACTCTGGCTCCGCTCCACCACCAACATTCTTTTTTTAAATTCACCAAACTACATTTCACTCCTACTGTGAGCCAAGCCCAAAACTAGGTGCTAGAAATGGCTAGAAATGCAAAATTAAATGTCAAGTTCCCTGCCTTGAAAGGAATTCACAGATAAGACTATAAAACAGGCAATTGAAAAACAGTTTGATAAGGTTTAAAACCAAGATTGGCCAAGTTCAAAACTAAATTTTAGTGGGTCAGAGAGAATTTCTTGAAAGAAGTAATACATGAACTAAACTTAACAGATAAGTGGTTAGCTTAGACAATGCAGGGGTAGAAGAGGTGGAAATGTTCGGAATGAGGGAGGAAGGAGTCTTCAGGTACCATAGTGTGGAAGTCTGAAGGAACATGATGGCCTCAGGTAATGATAATTGGTTTAGTGTGGTGGGGACATTAGGCATTTGTATGTTAGCCCCTATTTCTATTATTAGTATTAATCAGTTGCCCAAATGAAAGACCTCTCTTTGCATATGCCTTAGCATTACAGCCTGAGACATGGCTTTGAAATATACTTCTTCTCTCTATCCTCACTATCACTGCCTTAGGTCTCCCCTGGACTATTGTATCTTCTACATAAAAGTCAAGCCTTCATGCTGTCTTCTCTCTATTCCAACCTCCATAGGAAGAAGAGATAATATCATTTTCTGGCTGTATATAAAAAAAAAAGTACCAGGAATTTTTTGTTGACTGCAGGTATATTTAAAACCCTTTATCTTGCCATACAAGTCTCCATCTAACTGAGCCAAGCTCACCTTACCAAGCTACATTCTAGCCCACTCCCACACCATACAGGTTATTCCGTAACCCACCACATATTTTTAGAATTCTACTTTGAGGTCTTCCCTGAGATTTGAACATACAGTTTTTTCTTCTCTTCTTAGACAAATACCTACTCATCCATCAGGATCCAGCTCAAATGCAATTTTGCTATGAATCTCTCCATGGCTTTACTGATGAAATTAGTCAGTCTATCATTTCTCTTCTCTTATCACATTGTAAACAATTCTATTAAACATCTTATATTATGTGGCGATTATGTTTTCATATCTATAAATAGATTGCAAGGTCTAAGCATATCCATTTTGTGACTCTTGGTGCCAAACTCTAGAGACTATAGTGAGTTGAATGATGGCCCCCAAAAGATGTGTTCACATTCTGATCTTGGGAACCTGTGAATGTTACCTTATTTGGAGAAAGGGTCTTTGTAGATGTAATTAAATGAAGGATTTTTTAGATAAGGTAACCATCCTGGATTATCTCTAAAGGCCCTAAATCCAATCACAAGTGCTTTTATAAAGGAGAGTCAGTGAGATATTTGACACAGAACAGGAGGAGCCAATGTGAACCTGGCGGCAGAAATTAGAATATGGTCCCAGCCAAGGAATGTCAGCAGCTAGCAGAATCTGAAAGAGGCAAAAAATGGATTTTCCTCTAGAGCCTCCAGAGGAAGTGTGGCCCTGGCAACACCTTGATTTGAGATTTCTTACCACCAGAACTGGAAAAGAATAAATTTCTGCAAATTTAAGCCATGCAGTTTGGAGTAATTTATTACAGAAGTTACAGGAAACTAATAGAGAGACCAAAAGGTGGTGACTATCACTATTAATATCATTAATAGAATACAAATCCACCAGGATATAAAATGTATACATTACATTTCAGGTTCCTTTTTATGCCATAAATATAAATAACAAGATTCACCTATATCATTCATTCATTCATTTATTCACATAAATATTTATGGTTTGATCCTTTTCTATGTGCTAAGTACTGGGCTTAAGACCTTGAATATATTATCTACTTAAATATTCACAGTAACATTCTTAGGGAGAAATAATTATTACAGCTTTGCAGATGACTTGAAAGAGACAAGTTTTAAGTAATTTGTTCAATCATGAGGAAGTGACTGAGGCAAGATTTAAACCAGATTTTTCTGAACCTAAAGTCTATACCCTTAACCCTGATGATCCACAACCATAGGATTTTAAAACATGCAGCCAAAATTAGGTATATGACAACATAAACAGTATTTGTTTTAATGATTCTTCTTTTGCCAAAGTCCAAAGCTAGATGTCAATTAAAGATGTATTCTTAAACATTCTCATATTGGATAAAACAAATAGACTTCATTTCACTGTTTTTATTAATGGAACTAAGTTGCATAGTCCCATTCCTATGATAAATATTATTTATCTAAAACTTCAAACTTAGAATTTAAAAATAATACAGGATTTCACTCTAATAGTTTCTATTAGTGAAACAAGAGAGTTCCCTGACGCCCTTTGCAGGATGTGCAACAGGGGTGTGGCTTGTGTGTTCAGCTGCTATGCATTCAAACCCCTTACAGAAGGGGGAGCATGCAGATGGGTAGGTGCAGGAGCTTGGGCAAGCACTTTGGGGCTCCGATCCCACAGCAGCTTCTAGGAGTGGGTGTCTCCAACTCCTGAAGCCAAAGTTGGCATGGCATGTGTTACAGTGCACTCCTTTAGCTTTGCCATCTGCAGATGGCTTAAGTGTTAACCAGCTCAGTGTCCTCTTGGTACCCAGGTCCTTGTCTGATGTTCAGGAAGAATCAGGTCATACACGGACTTGAAGGATAAATGCAGGGGTTTTACTGAGTGGTGGAGGTGGCTCTCAGTGGGATGGATGGGGAGCTGGAAAGGGGATGGAGTGGGAAGATGATCTTCTGGAGTTTGGCTACCCAGCAGCCAATCTCTCTTTGACCACCCCCAGCCAAACTCTTCTTGGCATTTGGATGTTCCTTCTCTTCTCTCTGCTGTGCTGTTCTGCCATTCTTCTACTCTTCTGTTCGTCTCTGCCTTGTGTGCTTCTGGAACCTGGGGTCTGGGGTTTATATGAGTACAAGATGGGGGGGCATCGTGGGCCAAAAGGCAACTTTTGGGTGCAAAAACAGAAATGCCTGTTCCCATTTCGGGTCATGGGTTTTCAGGCTTGAGGGTGAGGCCTTTGCGGGGGAACTGCCCTCTTCTACACAGTATTTTCCTGTCTCCTTTCCATATAATTAATAGTTTAATTGCAAAGATATACTTGAATCAAAGTAATAATAGGATTCAGCCAAGGTAAAGAGAGGAGAATTTGAGCTTCCACTAAGAAATACAACTCTATTCTAGAGGAAAATAATTTTGTCATCAACTGCCTTAATCTTTACTTGGATTACCTTAATTACATTTTGTTAATTCTACTCTCAGTTTCTTCAGAGACTGACAGGCACAGTTTTGTTATTATATTTTATTTAAGTGGATCAGGTTTGTAGACAACTTGGTTTCAGAAACATCAACAGGATTATCTTCTGTATCAAATAAAGGATGATAATCTGTTTTTAAAGCTTATAACAGAATAGTTCTGAAAGCAGTAATGGAGTCCAGGAAGAGACGAGGTAGAGATGGCAAAAGGCCATTAATTGCCCAGAAATTTTCTTCCAAAATCTTAGACCTTGCACAAATATACAAATACCATTTACCTTAATAATTACATTACTTTAGCCTGAGCTATATTTAAGCTGGGTCATTTCTTAGTTTGCTTATTTGTTTTAAGATCAGTGTTTCATAAGTAAAATCATGTTTATGCTAAGACAAAAACTAAATCCACACTACTAATACAGAGCTGCAAATATCTACAAAGCCACTTTTGTCTTACTTTTTCGGGAAATAACAGATATAAAAGAGATTATTTGTATGGCATAAGCCTCATATTTATCAGAGCTTAGTCATGGATGTCCGTCAATTTGGTGCTGTGAAAGAGCACTGGACTGAATTGGGAAACGTAGGTGCTAATCGTCTTTCATTACTAATTGTAGGAACCTCAGATAGTCACTTTTTCCCCTGGGTTTTAGTTTTTTTTATTACAAAGACAATGAATATGGCAAGATGACCCTAAAGTCCGTTCTAACTTTAGAAGTTTACCATTTCAATCCCAAAAGAAAGGAATTAGGTGTAATATTTTTATTTTGTTTCATCCAAGATCAAATGATACTCATTTACAGCACAACTTCTAAGAGGCTCCATTAGCTTCATATTGTTTCATAGAACTTCAGGCTTTGCCTTACATAGTTATTTTACAAAATTATGGGCTTACCATATATTTTGGAGGTTGAATTGACAAGATTTTATGGTGATATGAATACGGAAATAAAGGAGAAAAAAGTGTTAAAGATGAAATGCTTGTTCCTGGCATAAACCACTGGGTGGTTGCTAAAATCAGAAATACTGGAAGAAAACTAGATTGGAAGGAAAGGTCAAAAATTTCATTTTGGACAACTCTAATCTGGGATGTTTCTAAGAATCAAATGTATATGTAGGTAAATATTCAAGTTTGGAGTTTAGAAGAGAGGCCAGGCGGGGAGATATGAATATGAAAGTAATTAGCGCATAAATGATATTTCAAACCAGATGTACAGATGAGATTGTTGAAGGAGAGAGTATAGATTGTGAAGATGAGGGCTTGGAGAATAAGCCCTAAGAAACTCCCACATTTAGAGTTCTAGGACAGGAAAAGTGAAATAGCAAAGGACCAGAGAAATAGCCCTAAAAGCAGTAGAAAATGGGGATCATGTGGTGGAATAGAAGCCATTGCCAGGAAAGTGTTCAGCAAGAAAGAAGAAGCCAACTGTACTGAACGCCCATGAAAAGATGAGGTCAAGATGCACTAGTAAATTTATTCTCTCACATACTTCTGATTCAAGCACATGCACAGATAAAATACAAAATGGAAATCAATTACACAATCATGCTCACAAACAAGGTAAACAAATATTTCTATGTACATAAATGGAAGACAACACAAAGTGATAAGCAGAACTAAAACTATGAGTAGACAACTGGGCTAAAGCCTAAGAGTGTTTATAAAAATGGTCTAAGGGTTTAAGAGACTGGGGTAGTCTTGAAAGATATTACTCATTGTCATTGTTTGGGGTGTGGCTAATATCAAGCATTTAATCCAGGGTTGTAAAAACATACAGACATAGTCATGTGACTAAGACCTAAACTGATATCTTACTATGGGGCATATATCCCAGTCTACCCTGTAAAATCTGGCCACAGGCTGACTTTCAAGAACTAGGTAGACCTCTAAATATTGCAATGGTCCAGGGCTCAGTCTTCCAACCTCTCTCCCATTACGTTGACTCTTTGGTGATATAGTCCGTGCTTATTTTTTAAAATACCATCCACATCCTGATGACTCCTAAGTTTGCATTTTTAGCTTGGACCTCTCCTTTGACCTTCAGATTCACACATCAAGTTGATATCTCCACTTGGATGTTCCAGAAATATAGTCACAATTTTACTCCCCACACCTTGCTCCTCTCAGTCTTCCCCACTCCAGTTAATGACAATTTTATCCTTTCCATTGCTGAGACTAAAAACTTTGGTGTAATTCTGGGTACTTGTTTCTCATCTCACATTCAAATCTCGGCAAATCTTGACAACTTCACCTTCAAAACGTATCTAAAATGTGACCACCTCTCATTAGCTCCACAATTACAATGGCTCAAGATGCCATTATCTCATACCTGAATTACTGAAATTGCTTAACGCCCTCCCCACCTCCCCACCGCTGTACTACTGCTCCGCTATTGTCTAATCTCAACATGGTGGCTTGGGAGAGCCTTTGAAATATGTCAGCCATTTCATATCACATCTTCGCTCAAAATGTTTTAAAAAGTTTCTAGATCTCCAGAGTAAATACCAAAGTCTTTATAATGCACTACACAATCTGCTGTCTTTCCGACTTCTTTCCGTAAACTTTCCCCTTGCTAACTCCACCCCAGTCTCACTAGATTCCAGTGTTCCTTGAAAACAAACATGCATGCTTCTGTTGCAGAAATTTCATTTGCTTTTCTCCCTGATTAAAATGTTCTTGCCCTAAGGAACCACAGGGTTTGCGCCCTCACTCCCTGTAACCTTTTATCAAACTTACTTTTCAGTGAGATCTTTTCTGATCATTCTATTAAAAATGGTAAACTGTCACAGATGTGCCCTGCCCCTTTCCCTTGCCATGTTTATCTCCACAGCAACTTCTATCATTTGACTTATTAACTGTTATACACATGTATTTCTATACAATCTGTCTTTCCATCACCAGAAAATTAACTTCATGGGAAGGTTATGTGAACCTGATGCAATGGAAGTGTGACGTATGACTGGCCACTTGAGCTAGATGGATGGCGGTTGTGGCTGCCACACAGAATTTTTCCTGCAGGTCTCCTCTAAATGGTTTCACCAGTTTTGTGGGACACTTAGCAGTGTTTCTGAGTAAGTACTGGCCTTTGCACTTTCAAATCAGACAACTGAGCATTTCTTCCAGGTTCTGTAACCCACCTCCAGGCCTGAGGTAGAAAGAATTTCATAGTAGTTGAGGCTATACCTGGCGCAGGCATTACCTATGTCTTGGACATTGAGGCCAGCCTTTCAGTTCAAAATCTCTATTCACATATAGTAAGTTTTCTATTAGAATTTCTATGATCATTTCTGGCTTTGGGACAATAGCTATTCCATTCCACTGACCTGTTCTCCACGAATCTCCGAGTTAGTCAGAGGTCCAATCCTTTTACCTGTGTGTGACTTCTCAGCTTCCTGGATTGGTTAATTAGAAATCAGTTTCAGGCCACTTTTCAGTGGCCTCCAAACCCAAAAGTGAATGAATATGTTGGGGAAGGGGCACATGAGTAGCTGTTTATGGAGCCAGGAGGGTCATCTCCCCTTATAAATATTTTCCAAAAGTAGCACCCTTTAAATACAAAATAACATAATACTCTAGAATATGCCTTGTGCTGGCTATGATAAAAATATGTTAATGGAAGCAGTGTGAAAGCGAAAACCAGGCAAAGCAGGTAGTCACAGGGCAGGGAGCTCTTACAAATTTCCTGTCCCTTCCCGTCACCACTGAAGAAGGCTTGCTTTGCCCCAGGGCCAGAGGAGAAGGATGTCTTAAGTTACTTGCCCTTGGTAGCTATGCCACAAGTAAAATGTCTTATTACCCCTTTTCTTTCTTCATCTAGAAGGACTTTCTTCCTTGTATTTCCTAATAAAATCCTACTAATTCTCCAAAAAAACAATTTAAATGCCTTAAACCTTCCTTAATATCCCCAGATCAAAGTTGCCTTTATTTCTTCTGAGTTCAGATATTCCTTGTCCTTCTTTGTTAATACATTTTCTTTTTATAGGATTTACTATGCTTATCAGACTGTCAATCCCTTCATATCAGGAACCAAGTCCTATCACCTTTGCTCTTAGCAAAACATTTTAAGTAAAGACTTACTAACTACCTATTGAATTGAAACAGAATATAAATTGTTGAGATATATTGTTGTAATACAATGTATTTCATAGAGGTATAATGTATATTTTTGAGATTTGTCATTATCTCCTTCCAAGTGAAATGAGAGAGCTCCCTGAACCCCCTGACAGGACATGCAACAGAGGCATGGTTTGTGTGTTCAACTGCCACATACTCAAACCCGTTATGGGAGGGGGAACACGCAGATGGGCAGGTGCAGGAGCCAGGGTGAGCGCTTCTGGGCTGTGGCCCCATGGTGGCATCTAGGCGTGGGTGCCTGTGACTCTCAAAGCCCCAGTGGGTGTGTTACAGTGCTCTTTTAGCTCTGCCATTCACAGATGGCTTAAGTGTTAGCCAGCTCAGTTCCCTCTTGCTACCTAAGTTCTTGTCCGGCATCCAGGAAGAATCAAGCCACATGGACAAACTGAAGGATGGTAAATGTGGGGGATTTTATTGCTGGATAGAGGTGGTTCTCAGCGGGATGGATGGGGAGCTGGAAATGGGATGGAGTGGGAAGATGATCTTCACCAAATTAGCCTTTCTGCTGCCGATCTCCTCTCTGAATGTCCCCAGACAAACTCCTCTCGATGTTCAGATACTCCTTTTCTTCTCTCCTTCTCTGCCACACCACTCTGCTACTCTGCTCTTCTGCCCCTCTTCTCTTCTGCTCATGGAGCCTGGGGTTTGGAGTTTGTATGGGTACAGAAGAGAGGAAAGGGACAGGCCAAAAGGCAACTTTTAGGCTTAAAAACAAGAATGCCTGTTCCTATTTAGGGCCATGGGTTTCCAGGCTTGAGAGTGGAATTACAATGGCTCAAGATGCCATTATCTCATACCTGAATTACTGAAATTGCTTAATGCCCTCCCCCTCTCCCCACTGTTGTACTACCGTTGCTTTTGCCAGGGAACTGTCCTCTTCTACCCAGTATTTCCCTGCCTCCTCTCCATGTCACAAGCAAATACCTCCTTCAAGTTAGGTGTTCCCATGTGACTTGCATTGAGCAACAAAATGAGAGCAGAAATGGAGGGCATCCCTTCTGAGATGAGGCATGTAGAGTGGTGTGCATCTCCCCACACTCTCTTCCTCTGCTGTGGAAGCCCCTGTAGATGTGGAGGTGCTTTATGAGCCTGGCAGCCTGCAATGTTGAGCCTCCACATGAGGACAGTTGCCTTGGAGAGTTGCTGGGTGATGAAATTTTGGAGCTGTTTGTTCCCCAGCATAATGAAATTTATCTTGAGGTAAAAGAAAATCACGTTTTAAAAGAGAAAGAGAGAGGCTGGGCACAGTGGCTCATGCCTGTAACCCCAGCACTTTGGAAGGCTGAGGCGGGCAGATCACAAGATCAGGAGATCGAGACCATCCTGGCTAACACGATGAAACACCGTCTCTACTAAAAATACAAAAAAATTAGCCAGACGTGGTGGCGGGCACCTGTGGTCCCAGCTACTCGGGAGGCTGAGGCAGGAGAATGGCGTGAACCTGGGAGGCGGAGCTTGCAGTGAGCGGAGATCACGCCACTGCACTCCAGCCTGGGCGACAGAGCGAGACTCCATTTCAAAAAAAAAAAATAGAGAGAGAGAGAGAGCTGAATTCAAATTCTGAGTTTGCCACTTCACAGTAATGTGACTTTTAAGAAGTTCAGAAAAATCTTAGACCTCAGTTTCTTTGTTTGTAAAATGGAAGCTGCTACTCCCTCTACCTTCCACATGTAACAGAAAGTTATAGAAAATATCATAAGTATTGATCATATAATAGATGCTTAATAGTATATATTAATCTATCTATAATATCATATCATATAAATCTTACATTTATGCACTTTCTGGGTCACCTAGCACAATGCCAAGAAAAATACCATGGCCTGGGTAAAGTTGGCTGATTAATCTGAATATTTATAATAGAGTACCTATACACTATACAATGAGAGGCTTACAGAGGTACTCAAAAGAACATTTCTAAATTAACAAAGAATGCAAATGAAGTCTGGTATAAAGTTGACCCTGACCTTTAAAGAATTCAGAGGGCAATGTGTTCTTAAATAATGAACTGTACTTGAATAATATCTTCAATGTGTTGGTTCCAGCCCTTCAGCATACATTGCATACCAGACCTCCCTGTTCTCACTGCCTTGTTCCTAGATGATTGTTCTGTAATTAACCTTGGAAAACTCCCACCCTTCATTTTTCCTCCTCGTGTATCCTTCCGAATATATCATTTAGCCAGTTCAGGGGTTTGGCTTGATTCAGCTTCTGAGGTTTTGATTTCTCAGACTCATTACACACTGGCAACATGCCATGATCATCAACACTAGCCATTTCTATTTAATAGAAAATTAATTATTCTACTTCATAACATTCATGTTTTCTTCTTTTTTACTGCTATTGCTCTGTTTGCCTAAGAAAGATTTGAAATTAAAAAAAAAAACCTCTTGTTACAAAATGGCATTTTGTTCTAAACATCTAAATAATTTAAACTCAGTCATAAAGATTTAAAGGATAGTTTGGAAGACGTTTGATGTTGTCAGGGAAAGATCATGGGCTTGGGAATGAGAGGAGAATCTGAATTTTAGCTTCTCCACTTGATAGCTCTTTCTTTAGGGTAAATCTGGCTTTTTACAGCTTCACTGTCTCACTTCCTTTATCTGTGAAGTTCAGATAATAATAATATTTACATCTTAGATTAGTAAGAATGGATGAAATAATATTAAAAAATCCATGTAAAATCCATAGACGTGCCTACTATAAAGTTAGCACTGGATGAAAATGTGGGTTCCATCACGGAAGTTACAGTTTACTTAGGAGATAAATGGAAACATTTGAAATTGAAGAAGGAGCTCTGTAAAATTGATCTTGAATGAGCATCTTTATTCACAGAAAGGGCAATTAAGGGCTGATTTCTGTGATAAGAACTTTTGGTACACCAGCAGGGCATAGGAGGAGAAGGCCAGTGAATGCAGGAGTTGAGAATTTTAGTCCTCAGAGAACCTTAAAGAGAAACCAATGATATGATGCAGGATTTGAGATTTTATCTGAACTCAGAAGTGTAGATACAACTTGGATAGATGAAGACATTAGGTAGGTGGTAGAAAGCACAGCAGAGCTGCTATGTTATGACAACAGAATTTTTTTCATATATGGAAAAGAATAAGATGACCAGCTGACTGGAGCTACAAGTTTGCCTTAGGAACCAGCATAAAAATTGGAGAGAAGGATTGCATTCATTTAGGGAGAATCTGAGATCCACAGTTACTTTCACTTTACCTTGAAGGAAATTTGGAGCCATTTTAGGGTAGTAACATGACAAAGCAGTGCTTTAGTGTGATTCTGTCTGGCTGCTGTGTTTGCAAGAGGATATCAGATGTAGGACATACTAGGGCAGAACGGCATGCTAAAGAGGTGATGAGAGTAATACCGATTAGGGAGATTGAGACTTGGAGTAGTGGCAAATGAGAATAGAAGATAAATGGTGACCTCCACAGCCATTCTCAGGAAAACATAGGGTTTGGCAGTAGATTCCTAACAGGAAATTGAGAAGAGGTAATAGTTATGAATGACCTAGATGAGTGTTTGTGCATCAGACTCAGAAAGTCCATCCCACTCATCAAAGAATCTTTGAAAACTCCCTATTGTGGAGCATTCATTGAACTTTGCATGATGAATTAGAACAAAGTTGTATGTTATTATATTTTAGGGTGGCCTTTGTGTTTACTGGTTTATTGGGAGAGACAAAGTATCAATACTAGTCTGCTTTGCTTGGTAACTAATAGACCTATGGGCTGAAAATGGAAAGATGTGGATATCTTGTATTTTATTTGTTTACCCACTTTTGCATGATGGAGCTAGAGACTCTGAAGGCAACCTAGACAAGTTCCTACTCTGCTCTAAAAGTGGAGATGGCTTCTGTCGCAAGAAAGGGCTTGTTCCATTATATCAATTATCACATAACCTGAAAATTCCTCATGTAGTTGGCTTTCACCCCCTGTGCATGTCTGACCCTACTCTTTTCCTTTCATCCATGGTGGTCTGTGCATGGACTGTTCCTTTGTTAACAACAAGCTCACATTTAGGTAATTCACCACAATGGGAAATTAAAATGCCACAAAGTCAAGGGAAGAAAATGAACTAAACTGAAAAATATGTAAGTGGGAACAAAATATGTACATAAATTTATATCTTGCAGCCCAACATTTAAAGAACTGCATCAAGATAACAGATCTAGAGAGATCATTTAGTCCATTCAAATAACTTCAGCAAACGTAGTGACTCTCAACCCTGGCTATGTAGGAGAATTTTACAGGAACTTCTGATAGATACCAGTCCCATCCCCAGAGAGCCTGTTTAATTATGTATAGAGGGATACCTTGAGATCAGGACATTTTGAAATCTCCCTAGGAAAGTGTAAAGTGCAACTGGGGTTGAGACATATTCTTCTGTACCCTGGCCTGGCTGCCCATTAGGGTCAACTGGGGAGTCTATAAAAAATATGCCCAGTTTCAACTCCCAAAAGATTCTCATGTAAGTGGTCTTGGGCAAAACCTGAGCATTGATGTGTTGGAAAGTTCTCCACGTGATTCTTCTGTAAAGCCAGTTTGAGAATCAATGAGCTGAGGAGTAACTCCTAAACGTCAAAATCCCCCGAAAAGGTTGTTAACACAAAAGATTACTGGATCCCGTTTCCACAAACTCTGCTTCAGTAGTTGTGGGTGGAACCAGAGAATTTACGTGTCCAACAAGTTCCCAGGTTCGGTTGCTGTTGCCAGTACGGGGACTCCATTTTGAGAACCACTGAAGTAAAACTCATCTATATTAAAAATATCTCCAAAGTAGATTAGTCTTCTTTGTAAATATCCTCCAACACTTTAGCCTCACCTTAATACATCCAATTTATTTCCTGAACAAGGTTTTAGTTATTTGAAGTTGAGATGGTCAGTGAATTCATATGAACACCACTAGTTACCAATTAATTCCTTCACTTTTTATCCCTCTCTCCCCTCCAAAAAAGTGATTTTTTTTTTTGTAATTTCAGTTTAGAAGAAATGTAAGCAAATAACTGCTAACGATTCAAAATTTGATTTTTGACCTCTAAGGGTTAAGGTCCACTGATCCACACTAATTTAAAAAAATTATATAAACACAAAAGAGTAGGAGGCATGGATAAGACACCATTGTAGGTATCACATAATAAAACTGAAGTTAAGGTCACGTTGACCCATAGTGTTAGAGAATGCCATCTACTAAGCACAAAGGAAAACAAATTGTCACATTTTTTTTTTTTCTGTCAGTGGTTGTAAATGAAAGAAGATATTTTGAGGAACGGGATTAATAAAACATTAAAATAACTGGGAAAAAAGACTGGTACTTAAACATGTACTGTAATTCAAACCCAGCCTGAACAATGGCTCTTCTCTTCTGATTCTGCTTATTTTTAATTACAGAAATAACAGTTCTTCCTGGATCAGCCCTCTCCCGTCTGTCATCTCCAACAGATACAAAGCCAGCTTTAAAAAGACCAAACCTACAAAAATCATTCATGCTTTCTGCCTCCATGTTTTTCTTTCCAACCTACTTCCTCCAGAAAATGTAAAAGAGCAACCGAACCGTCAACTGGTACAATGACTTCTACACGTCAGGCCTCGGCCACGCCACAGTCATCAGATTATTCTATCACAGGGTCTCTCAACCGTGGAATATGGTCTCCAAGGGAAACAAGCCAGAGAGGGCTCGGGCGCATTGCTATAAAGAGTAGGCAAATGGAAATCTTTCCCCAAAGGGCACACTGGGATTGTTAGGCTAGGGCTGCTCAATCCATTAAAAGTTTAAACTTGAAAAAAAAAAAGAAAAAAAAAAACCTTTTGAAAAAATACAGAAAGCAACCTGTTCTAGATTTTATGTATAAAAGAGAGTTTATTCAGGGAACCGAAATGTTGACAGTGAATCAACTGGGAGGATATTTTCAATCAGAACCATCTGACTGACAGCTTTCATATTATTAATGCACATACTAGGAGACATCAAATTTGAAGGGCAGGCATTGTGCTAAGTCAGACTTCTACCTTAAAATGCATTACATTTTGTCTGTAAATCAAGGTCAGTTATTAAATTAAGGTGCTCTCATCCCTAAATACTTTATTCCATCATCGTGTGTAATTAATCACAAACCTCTTACTTGGGGTTCTTTAGGAAGTGATGAGCAAAGCCCATAAAAATTAAGAGAAAAAATAACAGATATCTTTTAAAAAACAGGGAATAACTGCAAGGAAATTTAAGTAAAAATATTTGCATGATTCTTTAAATAGATAATAGATACAATAATAATAATTTTGGAGCCCTACAATCCCACAGCACATTAATCTTTTCAAATCTGTTATTTTTCATCTAAACAGGTGGAGTACATCAATATTCCAATTTCACAGATGCATACACTGAGTCAAGGAAAAGTTAAGTATTTATTAAGTCATCCAGCTTACTGGAAATGGAACTGAGACTTGAAAGCATATCTTCTAAATCCCACCTCTTCTCTAAAGATAGCATCATCTCTTCTCCAAAGATAGTGTCAGGACATAGAAAGCAGAAGTTAAACTCTATGCGCTATTCTGCCTTCCATATTTATTTTTCACAAGAAGTAATTTAGAAAACACATTGGAGATAATGCTTGTGAAACACACTTTGCTAAATGCTAAATTGTCCAAACACTTTGGAAAAAAGTGGCAGTTTCTTAAAAAATTAACAAAGAATTACCATATGACCCAGCAATTCCACTCCTAGCCATGTACCAAGGAGAACTGAAAATATATGTCCATGTAAAAACTCAGAGTTAAATATTTGTAGCTGCTTTATTTAAAATAGGCAAAAAGTGGAAACAACCCCCCAAAAATGTACCTCAGTGATGGATGTATAAATAAAACATGTTGTATACATAACAATGAAATATTATTTAGCCACAAAAAGAAATGAAGTTTCTTTTTCTATTACTCGGCCATAAAAAGAAATAAAGTGTGTTTTGTTTTGTTTTGTTTTGTTTTGTAGCATGTACTGACCTGGAAAACCTCATGCTAAGTGAAAGAAGGCAGCTACAAAGGACCACATATTTTTGATACCATTTATATAACATGTCTAGAACAGGCAAATCTAGAGAGATGGAAAGTAGGTTAGTGGTTGGCTAGTACTAGAGTAAGCAAGCAGGGATTGGAGGGTGCTGGCTAAGGAATACAGGGTTTCTTTCTGTGGTGATTTTCTTAAAAAGTTCTAAAATTGATTGTTGTGTTGTTTGCACAATGCCGTGAATATCCTAAAAGCTATTGAACGATACGCTTTAAATGGGTGAATTGTATGGTAGGTAAATTATGTCTCAATAAAACTGTTAAAAAACACACAAGCATACTCTGTTTCAAATGGTGTCTAAGATCATCTCTGCATTCAAAAGAGATAAAAGAAACCCTCTTCCTTTACTTCCTTTACTTTTTCTTCTATTAATCTTCCCAGTTTTGAGGATCCAGAACTCAAGTTCTTGTGATAAGTAATTTGCAAAGTACGAAGGAGTTTGATCCACTTTGATTTGCCTGAGATCTAAACCCAGGTGTAGTACTTTGATGGGCATTCTGAGTTTTCAACGTCTTACTGACAGAAAGACTGGCTGGAAGGACACAATCTTTCTGTACAAAGGACACTGAGTATTCTTTAATCTTGTATCTGTTTTTGTTTCTGTCTCTTACCTGGATTCTTGTGTTGCATTATCCACACTTACACATAAGAACTCATAACACTTCAACTCCAGGCCATTAGACTGGGGGGTGGGGGTTTAAAAACCCTGTAGCCAGGCATGATGCCTCAGGCCTGTTATCTCAGCATTTTGGGAGGCCGAGGTGGGAGGATGGCTTGTGGCCAGGAGTTCAAGACCAGCCAGAGCAATGTAGTCAGATCCTGTCTCTAGAAGAAAATGAAAAAACTAGCCAGGCATGTCACCACATGCCTGTAGTCCCAGCTACTCAAGAGGCTGAGGTGGGAGGACCGCTTGAGCCCAGGAAGTTGAGGCTGCATGAATTATGATTAAAGGACTGCACCCCAGCCTGGGCACACAGCAAAATGCTGCTTCTAAAAAAAAAAAAAAAAATTAAAAAAATGAATAAATAAAGAAAAATTTAAAAATAAACACTGTAACCACTATTACTTACTTGACTTCCCATCTTTCCTTTTTCTAGTTTTTAGAGAAATAACTTAGTATCTCTGCAAACCACCTACCTAATCACTAGCTTAATTTGATATAATAAAATAAAATTTACATAAAATCATTCCCATAGTAACTATCTACACAATTAGATACAATAGTTCTCTAACTTTAAGATGTAACTGTTCTCTTTTCAGGTGCAAAGTTAACCTAAAACGCAGCACAATGTTTTTTTAAAAAATACATTAGTCAAATCTAAGCAGGCATATTAAACAATAAAAGGAGGTGATTTCATCACATGCACAAGGCTGAAAACCTTTTTCTTACTTAATTAAAGATTGTGAACTCTTTGATGTAAAAATGTGTTTTTTAATTCATTTTTATGCCTTTACATTTCTTGAATATCTTGAATATTTCCTACTGTATAACGGGTGCTTAATGTGAGTGAATGAATAAACAAATGAGTGAATGAAAGTCTGAATTAGTCACATCTGTTTTTAACAGACTGGAATCAAAGAGCCCTGGGCCCAAGACATGATTTTTTCAATTACTATTTTCATACGCACGTGTAATTTGATATCGGTTAGACTTAGTTTTCTCATTGGCTACATGGGGTTGCTGATGTGTTGTGAGCATAAATAACGGTGTGAACCCAGAAAATCTGAGACAGGTCAGTTAATTTAGAAAGTTTATTTTGCCAAGGTTGATGACATGCCTATGACACAGCCTTGGGAAATCCTGACGACATGTGCCCAAGGTGGTCGGGGCACAGCCTGGTTTTGTGCATTTTAGGGAGACATGAGACATCAATCAATATATATAAGAAGTACATTGGTTCAGCCTGGAAAGGCGGGACAACTTGAAGCAAAGGCAAGAAGACTGGAAGTGGGGAGGGAGCTTCCAGGTCACAGATGAGAGACACAAAAGAATAGGTTGCATTCTTTTGACTTCCTGATTAGCCTTTACAAAGGAGGCAATCAGATAGGCATCCATGTCAGTGAGCAGAGAGATAACTCTGAATAGAATGGGAGGTAGGTTTGCCCTAAGCAGTTTCCAGTTTGAGTTTTCCTTAGTGATTTTGGGGGCCCAAGATATTTTCCTTTCACAACAGCATACAGTTCCTAAAAAACAGGTAGCACTGAAAACATGTAAACTATTAGCTTACAGGCACTACTTTATGTAATAATCAGGTTGGTCACAGAAAAAGTCAGAATTTATAGATAATCAGGAGAAGAAACAGTAAAAGAGGATGAAACCAAAGCAAATTTACTAGCTGAATATGATAGTGATCAGCCTGATGATTTTGAAAAACTACGAGGAAAGAATCCCAAATTTGTTGGAAATCATCATTATGGTCTGTTGCAAATCATGTCCTCCACTCTGTGAAGCAGACATTTTTCTTACTATCCTGAAAACTTTGATGGTGGGGACTTGTAAAGAAATAAATTATGACTTAAAGAAAGGTCAAGAATAATCGATTCCAGCTGTGGCTTGAGGAAGCTAATTTGAATTTAAAAGAAAGCAAAAATCCTTTTTTATTTCCCTCTTTCCACTCAAGATTTTTAATATTGTGGACTCCTAACAGATATAATTTCATGGCATCAATAGAGGACTCAAAAGGAATATTCAAATGGTGGAAAATCTACCAATAGTTTGGAGAAGAATCCCAGATACATTTACTGAAAAAGTAAATTATGTACGGTAGCTGTCAGGCCCAGACAAAGGTTGTTCTTGTTAAATATAGTGAACTCCAAGTTTCTCTTCAAAGAATCAGTATGTCAGTATGTTCAGCTCTCTTATTCTCTGTTCTCCATTTTAAAGTTTAACTTCCTGGTTCTCTTCACCCCCTTGCCTCTAGTTTCTGTAAACAACTTTCCCACCAGTTCTAATCAGTAGTTCACGTCTGTTCCCCTGGTCACCTGCTTTGACCTGAGTCACCCCTGTCACCTGCTCCATCCTGATTCATCCTGAGTCACCTGTTCTGTAACCGTCCTTCCTGCCAAACTACTCACCCCACCACTCCAACTCGTACCCCTGCTCTCTTTAAAACAGCCAACTGGAATTAGCTTAGACTGTGTGGTCCAACCCTAGCCAATAGGGGAATGACACAGCAGTAGGGGCTACCTGTGTCAGGAATAAAAACCCCTTTGCCTCCCTTGTTCAGGTGTGCTCTTGCCATTGCTCCATCCGTGAGATGCACCCTTCTATAGAAGTAAAATTGCCTTGCTGAGAAAATTTATATTTGAGTGCTATTCTTTTATTTTGTGGCACTGAAAAATTTGCTTCTAACATTCTTCTCCCAACATGGCACCCAAACCCTTCCCTGCTATGCTGCCTCATTCAACCTCCTCCCATTGTGGCCACTTGTGATTTTTGGCTAGCACGTAGTTTCATTTTATTGTCTAATAGTCCTCCAGAGTTCACTGAAATCCTGCTACCTGGGAGTACATACTTGGCTAGCAAGTAATGGAGAAGACATGGTCTCATTCCCTGCAAGACCTTAAAATCTGCTGTAGAAAATTCATCCTTCTTTCTACCACTCATTATTTCTTATAATCTTATTTTATAACTAAAGCTTCGGGAATTTAGTAGAGTGCTCTCTTAACCTCAAATTGTTGCTACTTTTCAGCTATTTTGGTGAGATAAAACTTTTCAGTTATATAATAGCTGATTTTCCTGAAATTTTTTCTTGATATGGAAAGAATTTTATTAAAGATTATATGAAATAAACATATTTGACCAGCTCCCAACTACTCTGGTCAGATAAGCTTTCTTTTGGGCTCATATTGTTTAAAACTTCTGCCAAATGTTCAGAATACATCTTTTTAAAAGAGTTTTGTGCAAGACAGGTTATTTGGCAAAGTAATACTACTAAAAGACGTGAGAATAAAACTATTTATTCTCCAAAAATACTCACATTTTAATGTGAGATTAGACTTGGCAAAGTCCATTTTGTTGATTTCTTATTCTGAGATAAATCTTCAAATATTTACTATCTATTATGCTATTTGCAAGTTAATTTCATATTCTTAGAATTATTAATACATATGAACTTAGTGAAATTTTAATTTCATGCTGTGTCATTTTATACAGGGTTAGGCATCCCTAATCAGACTATATGTGTAAGGTGTATATGGAACATAAATGAATTTTGTGTTTAGACTTAGGTCTCATCTCCGAGATACCTCACTATGCATATGCAAATATCTCTTAATCTGAAAATATCCTAAATCCAAAAAACTTCTGGTCCTAAGCATGGTAGATAAAGGATACTCAATCTATAATTGATATTTCATATTGAAACAAGTTTATTTACTGGAAAGTTGAAGAAAGATTGAGATTTCTTTTTTTTTTCTAGTCTCTTCCTTCTAAGATAACATTCACCAAGACAGATCATATACAGAGCCATAAAAAGTCTTAATATTTCAAATCATTGAAACCATATGGAGTATGATTTCTAACTACAACAAAATCAATCTAGAAATCTGGATGAAAAGATATTTTAAACATTCCTAAACTTTTAAAGCCCTAAAAACACACCACCAGGTAAGCCATGAATCAAAGGAGAAATAACAAGTTAACTACAAAGAATAAATTGAATATAAATGACAATGAAACATATTAAAATTTAATGCATACAGTTAAAGTATTGCTTGGAGTTTTTGCTATAACTTTTAGAAGAAATATGGAGCAAAACATTTATATGATTGGGTAGGCAAAAATTTTTAGGACACAAAAAACATGAGTCTTCAAAGAAAAAAATGATGAATTAGATTTCATTTAAATTAAAAACTTACAGTCTTTGCAAGACACCATTTAGAAATTAAAAGGCAAGCCACAGATTGGGAGAAAATATTGACAATATTTATTTCTGACAAATAATTTATAACCAGAATACATTAAGAACTCCTACAACTCAGTAAGACAAACAACTTTTAAACCAGCCAAAAGATTTGAACAGAAGGCTCGCAAAAGAAAATGTACAAATGAACAATAACATAAAAAGTTGCTTAACATCATTAGTCATCAGGAAAAGGCAAATAATTGAAATAATAGGTGGTGCAGAGTGTCACTGAAGATACAAAACAACTGAAAATATTCTTGCTACTATTGGGAAAAGTAAAATTTTGCAACCACTCTGGAAAAAAATTTGGCAGGTTCTTTTTATGAGGTTAAACGTTCACTTATACAACTCAGCAATTCTACTTTTAGGTATTTACCCAAGAGAAATGAAAGCATATATTCACATGAAGACTTACGCATGAATATTCATACGAATTGCGGTCATAATAGGAAAAAACTTGAAACCAACAGTCTATCAAGAGATAAATACAGAAATAAATTGTGGTCTATCCATACAATGAAATACATCTTGGAAACAAAAAAACCACAAATCTGTAGTATATACAACATAAGTGAATATCAAAAACATGCTGAGTAAAAGAAGCAGACCTAAAGGAATAGGTACCGTATGATTTCATTTATATGCAACTCTACAAAAGGGAAAACAATTTATAAAGATAGAAAGTATATTGGGCCAGGCACAGTGGCTCATGCCTGTAATCCCAGCACTTTGGGAGGCTGAGGCGGGTGGATCACTTGAAGTCAGGAGTTTAAGACAAGCATGGCCAACATGGCAAAACTACTTCTCTACTAAAAATACAAAAATTAGTCATAATGGCAGGTGCCTCTAGTCACAGCTACCCAGGAGGCTAAGGCCACAGAATCGCTAGAACCCAGGAGGCGGAGGTTGTAGTGAGCCGAGATGGTACCACTGCACTCCAGCCTAGGTGACAGAGCAAGACTCCGTCCCAAAAAAAAAAAAAAAAAAAGAGAGAGAGAGAAAGAAAGCATATTGGTGACTGCCAAGGGCCAAGGATAAGCGTGTAAAGTTGAGTTCCTAGGAAAATGAAGGAACTTTTTGCTTTGGTGGTGCTTACTTGCTGTACACATTTATCAAAAACCATTGAACTATACACTTAAAAGTGGTGCATTTTATTATATGAAAATTATGCCTCAATTAAGCTGATTTTTTTCAAAGCTGACAAAAAAACCACCAAGATCAGCCTTGTATTGATGAACTAAAGAATTAGGTTTTTCCTTTTTTTTAATTTTTTTTCTTCTCATTCCTTTTTTTTAAATGTGCAAGTATTTCTTCTATAGTAGAAAAATATCAATATTCTTAAAAGCTCTTATACAAATTTCTATGCAGGCTTGCTCTCTTGTATTTCATCCTGCCTTGTTACTTCTTTGCTTTTTAAAAAGACTGGAGTACTAAGGGAGTATTAAAAAGGATGTCTCACTTATTCCTCAATTTTCATGCCACATCATTTTAAAGTAAACTATTCCTCTCACACAGGTCTTCTACATCTTTTATTTGCTAGAAAATTATGTGGGTTGAAGAGCTGAGCAGAGCTATTGTTTGTGATCACTCTGCTGCCTCATCTCGACCTTTATATAGTAAAAGTTTAGCTTCTGAGGAACATAAGGAAGAGTGTTTCATTTAGCATTTCCAGGGTACTGCTGACCCTTCCTTTTTCTCTGGTCTTAAAGACACCTTAGCAAAGTTAACATTGGAGACTACCAGTTTCTACAGGCAGTCTGATTAAGGAGGTTGTTGAAATGGTACTGGGGTAATTTTGTGTACATTCATTTAAAAAGTAAAAAGGAATACCCTGGCACAAGGCCATGTTGCCCTCTACTACTTAGTAAAATTAATTAAATTGGCTTATTCCTAGGAGAGGTTTTCTGCTTGAGTTTGAATAGTTAGTGCAGGTAAGGTTTACAAAACTCTGTTTGGATAGGTGTTCAATTAGATTTTCCAATTTAGGCTGTGCTGAGCTGATATACATTTTTGAGCCATTCGGTGCATTTTGATTTTCTAATTTTCAGGGTCATGTTTTCCAGCACTGCAGAGGCTAAAAGAACATACTTGATGAATGAGTGAAATCAAAAAGGAAACAAAGCATTTCTAATACGTGGAGAGAACCCAAAGAAAATATTCACAGGCCTCTTCTTCATTTATCTTTTAGTGGCAATTCTTACTATTGTCATTCGTTCACTTACTCATTCTTATGTGATCTGTTATTTTTTTCATTTATTCTGTCATTTGTTTATTGAGTCCGTACTAAGTACCGAGGCCTCAAAGATGCAATGATAATAACAGCTACCATTTTCAGAACATCTTAGGTTTGTGGCATTGTACGTACTTCGTTTCTAATGTTAAAATTATCTTTGAAAGCAAAGTCTAATTATCCTTTTTCTAGATGAAGGCAATGAAACTGAACCAGGATTTGAACTCAAATATCATCAATGGAAAAACTCACACTCATTTCACTAAACCACCTTGGCTTCCAAGTCATATTCTAGAGATAAACTGAAAAGGTTTAATAGTAATCAAGAGAGCATGCAAAGCTGGAGAAAGCACAAGTCTAGGAGGTAAGAATTCAAATCCTATCCTTGACAAACTAGACTTGGGATCTTGGAGAGACACTTTATCTATGGGAGATGGATGTATAAATCCCCTACAAAACAGGAAGTGCATTAAGTTATTTTTTATGGTTGCTTCTCTTCCAATGGTAAACATTTCTAATTCTGTCATTTTTGCCTTGAAAATTATAAAGAGTTGACTTGAAATTTCAGTTTTTAGAGATTTTGCCATTTTAAAAATTATTGTGTTTTCTGCTTTCTCTCCTTTCTAACTAGCTCATCAGTTAAGCTCCAAAATGATAAAAAGAGGTATTGGGTACCTAATTTTCGGGGAAACCAGATATTGAACTATCAACTGATTCCAAATTATGTCAAGCGACTTGTGAGCTGGTGGCTCTTAAGCTCTAGTTTCTCACATTCTTTTTGGCATTGGTCCTCGAACATGACAACGTAACGATGTTCTCAATTTGGTGATTTTTTAAATATTTTAATCTTAATGAATGAATACAGAATAAGTTGTGTTTGCTGAGCTCAAATCTCACCAAGTGTGAGAAAACTATATTTCAGTTGTATGTCCTGTTACACAATGTTCTTGGAACTTCTCATATGTCATTCTGTCTGTTCATGTGCAATCTGATAACTAACCACAATTAGCAAATGAAATATTTATATATGCTGCCACATAGTCAGTCCATATGTGCAAAATATTGCAAGTTCCTCAGTAGCATTTAGTATCACCCGTTGTTATGTTAGTTTCTTGAAATAGACCTTATGGTGCCTTACAAAGTATGTCCAAAACGCATGCAATTTCCGTGCTTTGCATGTTTATAGTAGAGCTGAAGTCAGCCTCGGTGAGGTTTGTTCTTTAACAAAATTCAGCAACACCAACACAGAGTTATCTTCTGTGTTAGTCATATCCTTAACTTGTAAGTTACTCCATGTCCCACAGAGCAGTGTACATCCACATGGCCCAACCAGTTACTATTTTATTTTAAAGAATTTCTAGTCATTGCCCAAACAGAAATAATTGAAGGTTGCACTGAGAATCTCAAAAAGGAAATTTAAACCTTGAACAGAGACACATTCTCTATAATCAGCACATGAACAACAGGAAGAGTTTGTTGACTTTTTAAAAACTCTTCCTGAAAGTGGAAATTCATAAATGGAAAGAAAACATGCGTTGGATTGACTTCTGAATTAAATTAAAGGACATTCAACAGTTGAAAGAATACAGGGCAGCTGCCCTCCATAAAGTATCGGTATTTGTAGGCTTTCTCCCCTCCTAAGTCTGATCACATTACATTGAGTAGTGGAGAGTGTAAGGAAGTGAGATTCCACCTGCAACCTTAGGTTTGTGTATAAGCCTATTTATCAAAAAGGTTCAAGCGATCCCAAATAAATCACAACACAAAACAGAGAGGGAGAGGGAATGCAGAAGAGACGGAGAAGAGGGAGAGGTGAAGGAGAACATGAGGTGATTGACGTGCCCCTTGTGAGGGGTTCTGATACTTGCACCACTGAACTAATGATACAGCCAATCGAAACTGCTGAAATGTGGTGAGCAGAGAAAGGTCCTGGTTATTAGACCAATATAAATAAGAATGCGTCTAAACACAGCTAAGATCTAGTTCCAGGGGATATTGATGCCACTAATTTATGACCTGTATGTTTTTTATAATACAAACCTTGTTAATAATGCAGTCTCTTGAAACGTACAATTCCACAGCTCTCAAGAACAACCTTGAAAAAGAAGGTACTTTATGTTACAATAATGGCGTCGTGTCACTACAGTTTGAAGGAGGGAGGGATGCATTATTTCCTGTCTTTTTATATTGTAATAGATTTGTGGTGGGATGGTTTAAGAGGCCCCTACTGTCTCAAACTGTTCCCCTCAAGTGCTGACCATGAACTGGGCTCAGAGATGTTTTGGACACTTAGCATTCTCAAGGACAAAAATTTCTCCCTATGTGGCAGAGACAGCAAGATGGGAAGAAAAGATTATTTTATCATTCTGTTTTACTGCCACCAAGGCAAGCTTAGAGACGGGGGAAAGACTAAAAAACAGACTCCAATACTGAGCTTGCAGTGCCTAATTGCATACCATATAAATTAATGGCATAAATGCCTACAAAGGAATAAAAATACACTGTGCTATTTAAGCAATGGTTTAAACAAATACAGCATATTTTCAGTTAGAAATGCTAACTTGGCCACTCACTGCCAAATCCCTTTGCAAGGCCTGTCGGCCACACGGTTTCCCCCACCGTGACAGATTGGACTTAATTGAAAAGTTGCTAGTTTAGAGCTGTCGCTGAAAACTTGTATCATGAAAGAAAATCGGCCTGGTGATTGTCCTTCAGTCTATTTTTATATAGGCTCTTCATCCCGGTCATCATTTTTTTTAGGAATTAATATGAGTATTTCCCAAAGCCATAAAAAATATTTAACCCAGAGGGGTACTATATTTTAAAATGATCAAAGTCTCAGAGATCATTACTGTTCCCGATTCTTGTTTCTTGACATCAGTGAACTTTATGTGCCCTGTTTATTACATGGGATGCTTTTTGAAGAGCCACTTGTAACCTAGTTAGCTTGCTCTCAAAATGAAGTGAGGTGAGCAAACCGGAATAAATAATCTGTAGGAGGGAGTAACATGAAGGTAAATAAGGAAAAAGGTGGGAAATCAAGGATTTAATGAGTCTAACTGTCCCAGTTGGGAACACTCACTGCCATATTTCTTTAAGTCCTATTTCCTAAATTTCTCTCCAATGCCTATTGCTACATGTGACTCAGAGCATCCTCATGGACAAAATCAGTTTCAGTGAGTTGCCATGTAATGATCTATCTTTCACAAAAATTACCAGGAGTTTTCTGTTGTCCAGAGCTACACTGCAGGCAAGCTTTATGAGTCTTTTCAAAGGAAATGGAAGGCGTGGTTGCTACTCAGAAAGTAAAAACTTAATTGTACCTCAGTAAATATCAGTAAGTAGTTATCATGGTGACTGTGACCCTAAGGAGCCCCCGTGCCTTGCTACTCAACATTTGCTCATGAATCAGCGTCATCAGGATTACCTGGGAGCTTGTTGGAGATGCAGATTATCAGGCCCTGCTTACATCTGCAGTTTAGCAAGATCCTACAGTGATTCAGTATGCTCTCAAAACTCCAGAGGCCCCTCCCCAGTGAATACGTATGGGACACCTGTGTGAATTTCCTTGAAAAATTCTTTAAGTTTAGAAAGTATCCTCTACTTTTCTTATACTCATTTTTAACCACATAGATCTGCAAAACAGATGGCTACATTTAGAATTTAAGAAAACAGGTCCAGGAAAGGCAGCCTGATTTTTGACATTGGCGTTTCCACCATCCAGGTGCTCAGTCCATTTGGAGACAGGAAACAACACCCAAAGAGTGAGGACTAAGGACGCTGTCGGTTGATGGCAAACTCAATTGCACACAGGTGCAGAGGATACATTAAGTAGCTACTGCGCCGACACATATTAGCATCAGCTATGTAAGCATAATTATTGGTCAAGGGCAGATTGTTGTAAAACAGCTAATAAACAGGAAACATTAACTTCCCTCACACTGGCCTTTGCAAAACCAATATTAGGCCTATGTGTTCTGTACATGTATATTCTCTGAAGCCAATTAACCTCTTTATTGGAAAACAAGAGCTTCGTTATTGTTGAACACGGCAGCTAATCCTTCACAGTAGATAACTTTCATTGAGCAAGAGTGGAATAAGTTGTGTTTACTTCACTGACTGACGTTCCTATACAATTAAAAGAAAGATTAATTGTTTAATTTCCTCAACATTGATGCTGGTGAAGGCTAGGAGATCCATAAAACTAAAAACTATAGTTTTTCATTTATCCAAGGCCAAAGGAGCAGTGGAAATTAATTTTGGTATGGTATATATCTTTTTATTATCCTGACCATGTAAGGAAGGTTGAGGGCTTGAGCATCTTTGCAGACTCAATTTTTATTATATTTCCTCCATATAACTTTGAAGGTTTAGAACGGAACAAGGTACGAGCCTATAGATCTGTCAAATCATTTTGATGTTTCAGACTTAGACTATTTGGCTGATACAGAGTGCACGGAAGATGCCAACGGAGAAGAATAACAAAAAATATGAGCAATGACCACTTCAGTAGATATAAAATGCTGAAGGTATACTTAATAATAATAACTCGTACCGTGACAGTGAGTCCACCTAAACTTACAGGAAGAAATTTCATGAGCAGTAATGGTGCAAACTCATCGACCTTGCTGAATTTACTTGGAAATCAAATATATGAGATTTGCAGTATAGGGCAACAAATCAAGAGGATAGGAGCTCCGTGGTGTGTGTGTGTGTGTGCGTGTGTGTGTGCGTGTGTGTGTGTGTGTGTGTGTCTACCATGGTACTCTTGTTATTTTGCATTGATGTTTCATCAACTGATCCATCTTCTTTGCTTTCTGCAGTCATTTGATTCCCTAACTCTATTGCTTCCCTTTTTCCTCTTTCTTGAACTTTCTTCTCCACATATGCAAGTTAAAGTCTATCCTTCCTTATTTCATTTCTTAGACTTGATATCTCTTGTTTCCTTTATTTTTTAAAGTGATTTCAGTGCCTGAAGTTATAGAGATACAAATATCTAAGACGGGCTTCTAGGTCAGAAACACAATGTGAGCAACCTGTGCAACTTTAAATTGTAATATAAAAATTTCTAACAGAAATGTTAGAAAGTAAAACAAATTAATTTTAATAATGTATGTATTTAACCAAATAGGTCCAAATTATTATCATTCCAACATGTAATCAAAATAAGAACATGATTGAGATATTTTACATTTCTTTGTGGGGGATTTGAAATCCTACACATATGTCACACTTCATAGCACATCTCAATTCAGACTAGCCACATTTTAAATGTCTAATAGCCACATGTGGCTAGGGGCTACCATATTATCAGATGACAAATCACAAAGGACTGAATGTTTTTTCTTCCGTGAATGCAAAACGCCATTTATAAACAGGGAAAGTATACTTTCCGTATTAGACCAAGGGAAGGCCCATCTTCATCAAGGACAATAACATATATAGGACTTTAGAGTATTCGTTGAACTACTGTCAATTTGAAAACTATTACTTTGATAGGTACTTTTAATCTTATTCTCTCTTGTTAAAAACCTAAACACCTTAACATAACTACATGTTATTTTTCCTCATTCATTTTTGGTTGGGGGTAGTATGGAAGAAGACATAGACTTCCTTCTCTGGAAGGGTTCTTGCACACACCTCTTTTATTTACAGTCTCCCAGAAAAATCAAAGGACTTGGATAATTCACATTGATAGAATGTAATAATAATTTCACCACTTATGTTGATGTTTGCTATTTTTTATTACAGCGTTGGCTGTGCTTAGCATGTTCTAGTCTCTTTAAAATATTTGTGATGACTGCACCCCATCCTCTTTCCCAAGCTTTCTTCTGCCTCCTGAGTAGAGATGTGTATAGAATGTCTCATCAGTCAGAAAAGCCCACGGGATGTCCTGTCTTTCAAGTACTTTAAAAAAATCTCTTACGTTTGTTCTGCAATTTCTAGCAACCTTTATCAAGGGGAAGAACATAATTCTCAATGTCAACTTTATGATCTAGATCACAGAGCAAGCTCTAAAATGGGTTTATCAAAGACAGCTCATATGATCTTTTAGGGCGCAAGTTAGGAAAACTATAAAGGAATAGAGATGGCCCCAAATTTAAGACAACCTGAAGTATGAAAACCCAAACCGGTTGAAGAGATGCAGTGGAGGGAGTTTCCTCTATAGCTCAGAATGATTTTTCTTTTTACCATCAGGATTGCTTTAAATCAAAATCTCTTCATCTTCCTTACATTTAAATATTTGTTTATACATCAATAACTACTTGAAAGACTAAAGAAAAGAGAAAATGAAAGCTGAAGCATTGGGAATCAGTGCCAAATTAAGATTAATAAAAAATGAAGATAAACTATCTTTAAATTTACCGAAAGTCAAGGGGAAAATAAGGTCTACCATTTAAACTTTCAGTTGTGCTCATCTTCACCTGAATGTGTGCCTGAAGAAATTATGAAATAAAATTCTACAATTATCTATACTCATTAATGGCCTTCTTAAAACTAATGTCCCTGAACGCCCCTACACACCACCATGAAATACACACCCACACAGGCATATTTCCAGTTTTGTTCCAAACAACTCCACAATGCCCTTGTGAAATTATAGCCACTGATTAATGTTTATCTGAGGAGTGTAACTGTAAGTTTCCAGAGCTGCTGGAAAGCCAATTCTTACCCAAAACAGCTGTGAAACCAGACTGACTTTTAACCTCCCCTGTTGAATACAGGAACTCTTGGCACAACTACAGTGCAAGTAGCACAGAACCTATGGGGTTACCATTATAGAAACAGACTCGGCCAGCAGGAAATGTTTATATCCTGCACGAAACCCTGATGTTTGACATAAAACCGGAGCTGCTCACCATCGTTTTATAAAACAAAAGTCTCCCTCTTTGAGCTTGCCTCGTGGCCCAAACGAACAAATAACTCCCATTTCCTTTCCATCAAATACCTCAATCCCAACTATTTCTTTCGTTGAACTGTTTTTGTACTCTGTAGATACAGGAAATAGACAGCCCTGCAGTGCTCTGCCTGTAATGGAATACAAGCCACTTCCACCAAGGAGAACACTCAGTAAGCAACAACAAAGAGAGATAGACTCTGGGTTGGTCCTTCCAATTCCTCAAGCATCTCCTAGGTAAGGCAATTATATTTTAATAAAAATGAACTAGGCTTCATACTACAAAAGCAACACCACCAGATTTCTCTATAACTTACTGAATTTGAGACTTACAACTCAAGAGGTAATATCTACGTGCTGACTTTCACCAGTTTCTCCTTTATCAAAGATAGCCATGTGAAGACAGGGAAATGAAGAAAGCCTGAGGTAAGAGGTTGAGCTGGCTGAACCCAAGGATCTAGAAGAGATAAGTTAAAGCCTTTTTACAACTTCCAGCAGCCCTCGGCAAAGTTACAGCACCAGAAAACCACCTGGTCACCCAGTTTCCTGCCAGTAACTGGACAAAAGAGGGGGGCTAGCGAAACGCCCCAAAGGACTGTTAATTAGTTTAAGGGGCAACCTACACCAGATGCTCTTGATTATTTTTCCTCCCCTGTAAGGAAAAAATTAAAGGGACAGGAAAGACGAAGAGGGCACTGACTATTATCCTTCATTGTGGCTGATAAATGCATCTTTCTCTTTTTTTTTTTTTAAAGTAAATTACTAGTATTGCTGTTTTCTTAGGTGTAACGCAGAGCCTCTCAGAGGTCAGACAATTTTGTTGTGACCTCAGCAGGCTACTATGATTAGACGATATTGGTTTGTTCCTTTCATATGTTAAGATGACCATGCAAATGCGTGGACATCTTAACTGCAGAAGGCCAAAAGGAAATCAGGCAGCCAAAAGGAAATTGTGCATAATCATCCCTCTTCCAAGTTTACTTGGATTTCTTAAGCATATATGGGCAGAGAATGTTTGAAAGCCTTTGAGGCAATGTGCGGGGGGCAGGGTGGAAAGCGGGTTTTAGCGCTGGATCCATTCTGTTATTTGGAGTATCTTATAAATATATTTAATCTCTCTGTTTCTTCATCTACAATGAGGGAACAAACATCACCTTCTCAGGACATTCAGGTATAGTGGGGAAGGGTCCAGGCCACTCTAGACCAGTACCTACACTTCAGTATGAGGGAAGGAAACTGCTTCTCATTTGAAATCTTCAAATTCACCATTTTGGTTGTTTCTTCATTCAACTGAGATGATCATCTAAAAAAAAAAATCATGATGCTATGTATTAATTTTCCATTGCAGCTGTAACACAGTGCCACAGATGTTGTAGATGAAAACCACAAATTAATTTTCTTGCACTTCTCTAGATTAGACGTGTGACATAGACCAAACAGGGGTAAAATCATAGTGTTAGCAGGGCTGTGTTTCTTCCTGGAGAATCTGTTTCCTTCCATTTTCCAGCTTGCAGAGGCCACCCACAAGCCATGGCTCATGGCTCTCTTCCTCTGTCTTCCAAATCAGCAAGATTTCATCTTCCTGACCATAGCCAAGACAGTTCTCTGATTTTCAAGGACCCGTGTGATCACATGGAGCTCACCTGGATAATCCAGAATATTCTTCCTCATCTCAAAGTCCTTTACTTAATCACATCGGCAAAGTCTCTTTTGCCCTGTAAGGTAACATGTTCACAGGTTCCTGGGAATAGAATGTGGAAATCTTTGGGGACCACTGTTCTGCCTGTCCTACTCTGGGAAGTAGCAGAATCTTATAAATGCTCATTATTTATTAGAAAACATCTTTGCAGCCTTGACCCTGTTTTTAGGATACATATGGGCAATTCTAGAACTTTCCACTCTCCTCCAAATAGTTTCCTAGTGTCAAATGTGATAATATCAAGTAAATTGAATAGGAAATAAGATTTAATTGCATCTAATTGTTTGGTCAGATTATGTACAAGATATGTTTTTGACCAACCTATTTTAAAATGTCATTTTTTTACAGAAAAATTAGGCCAAAAGTGTTTAATAATCTAACAACTAAGTTGCAGGAACTATACATTTCAAAAATAGTAAGATCAATATTATGTCTTAATCACCATCAAAATGTAGACATCAATATTTCTGTCCCTTTTAAATATTCCCAAGGTCATCAAAAATATCAATATTCTCATATTCTGATCATTTTTCTCATTATAGCTACAGGCTTCTTTGACCCAAATTGTTTTCAATTTACACTACACAGTTACACTCAATACCCACCAGAATCCTGCTGTAACACATTCTAGTCCTTTTTGATCTTTTTAGCTGAGTGCTTCCTTCCTGAATTATTAAAGTTTAAATATTAGAATTCCCAGGAGTCCGTTTTAGGGTAATGTTATTTAGTTACACTAAATCCTTGCCTAATCACATCAGGTCCCACAGCTTTATCTGACATCTGTATTCTAACAAATGCCAAAGTTATATTTCCAGTCCCAACCTCTGCCAAAATCACATATGACATCTCTACCTAGATGCCTAATAGCCATCTGAAACCTACACTTTCAGAAGTCTTGCCCATCTCAGTAAATGGCAAAATGGCAACTATATTGTTTATGTTGCCCAAAGTCTCCAGTGTTCTTTGATAATCTTCTGTCTCTCACTGTCAACATATGTAAACTATGACAGCTCTCTTCTTTCCAAATGCATCCAGAATATGATTGCTTTCCTCACTGCCGGGCTCACTATTTTTCTAGCCCATGTCACCATCATCTTTCACCAGGATTACTGCAATAGTTCCTAAATGCTCTTCTTGCTTTTATCCTTGCCTTCTCCTTTGTTCAAAAATGCCCTGTGACTTCCTATGTCACTCAGAATAAATTACGAAGTCCACATTATGGAAACAAGGCCGCACATGATCCAGCCTCTACCTCACTGCTCTCGTCTCCTGCTGTTCACTCGTTTGCCTACTAGACTCCGGGCACTCTGGCCTCATGGGTCCTTCAGACTTGCTATGATAAAGACCTTCCATTTTCCCCTGAAGATCCACTCTCCGTGCTTCTCTTCTCTCTTCTGTGCCCTGAGAGGGAGAAAGGTATGGCCTTATCAACGGGTGTCTTAGCCTTCAAGTGTTTTTAGACAATAGCGGGCACTGTCAAGAAATCAGAGGGAGGACAAGAGTAAGATGAGAGTGTATATTCACTGTCTCCCTCTCTACAGGTTCTTTGCTGGCAGGACACAGGCATCCTTTGTTTAAGGGGTTTACTCCTACAAAGTAGCCCTCTTTACGTATTTCTCTCTGTCTCCGATTCCTACAATTAATCTCACCCCTCACCCTTTTGGGCCTAACATCAGTAATGGAGACCTACTGTTATTAGCCCTAGGTATTGTATTTTTCCCAATGACTTTCTTATATTCTCTTTGTTCTTTATATAGAGTATTGATTAGACTCTACTCGAATTATTTTGCTGGGAGCCAGACTGATATAAATGCCAAGCACACTCCTGCTTTAAGACCTCAGGTATTTGCAGTCATTCTTTTCTTTTTTAAAATAATTTCAACTTTATTTTATATAGATTCAGTGGGTACATGTGAAGAATTGTTACATGGGTATATTGCAAAATACTGAGGTTTAGGGTATGATTGATCCCATCACCCAGGTACTGAGCATAGTACCTAATAGTTAGTTTTCCAACTCTTTCTTCCTTCCTACTCTCCCACCTCTAGTAGTTCTCAGGGTCCATTGTTCTCTTATTTATTTTTTATTTATTTATTTATTTATTTTTTGAGATGGAGTCTCACTCTGTCACCCAGGCTGGGTTGCAGTGGCGCAGTCTTGGCTCACTGCAACCTCTGCCTCCCAGGTTCAAGTGATTCTCCTGTCTCAGGCTCCTGAGTAGCTGGGACTAAAGGTGCACGCCACCATGCCCAGCTAATTTTTGTATTTTTAGTAGAGATGGGGTTTCACCATATTGGCCAGGCTGGTCTCCAACCCCTGATCTTAAGTGATTCACCCGCCTCTGCCTACCAAAGTGCTGAGATTACAGTCGTGAGCCACCGCACCCGGCCCATTGCTCCCACCTTTATATCCATGTGTAGTCAGAGTTTATCTCCCAGTTATAATTGAGAACATGTGTATTTGTTCTGTTCCTGCATTTATTCACTTATGATAACAGCCTCCAACTGCATTCACGTTGCTGCAGAGAACATGATTTCATTTATTTTTATGGCTACATAGTATTCTGCTTTTATGGCTACGTAATAGTAAACTAAAATATATATATAAAATATATAACATTTCTTTATCCAATCCACCACTGATGGGCACCTATGTTGATTCCATGCCTTTGCTATTGTGAATAGTGCTGTCATAAACATACAGTGCAGGTATCTGTTGGTAGAATAATTTATTTGCTTTTGGATATATACCCAGTAATGGGATTACTGGGTCAAATGGTTGGTCTAAGTTCTTTTTTTTTTTTTTCCACAGAGTCTTGCTCTGTTGCCCAGGCTGGAGTGCAGTGACATCATCTCAGCTCACTGCAACCTCTGCCCCCCAGACTCAAGCGATTCTCCTGCCTCAGCCTCCTGAGTAGTTGGGATTACAGGCATGCGCCATGATGCCTGGCTACTCTTTTTTGTTTTGTTTTGTTTTGTTTTTGTTTTTTTTGTTTTTTTCTTTTGAGATGGAGTCTCGCTCTGTCGCCTGGGCTGGAGTGCAGTGGCACAATCTCGGCTCACTGCAAGCTCCGCCTCCTGGGTTCACGCCATTCTCCTGGCTCAGCCTCTCCAAGTAGCTGGGACTACAGGCGCCCGCCACCACGCCCGGCTAATTTTTTGTATTTTTAGTAGAGACGGGGTTTCACCGTGGTCTCGATCTCCTGACCTCATGATCCGCCCACCTCGGCCTCCCAAAGTGCTGGGATTACAAGCGTGAGCCACCGCGCCTGGCCATGCCTGGCTACTCTTTTGTATTTTTAGTAGAGAGGGGGTTTTGCCATGTTGGCCAGGCTGGTCTCAAGTTCCTGACCTCAAGTGATCCACCCACCTCAGCCTCCCAAAGTGCTGGGATTACAGGTGTGAGCCACCGTACCCAGCCTGTTTTAAGTTCTCTGAGAACTCTCCAAACAGCTTTCCACAGTGGCCGAACCAATTCCCACCATTGGTGGCATTCCCACTAATGGTGTATAAGCGTTTCCTTTTCTCGGCAGCCCTGCCAACATCGTTGTTTTTTGAATTTTTTTTTTTTTTTTTTTTTTTTTTTGAGACAGAGTCTTGCACTGTCACCCAGGCTGGAGTGCAGTGCCACAATCTCCGCTTACTGCAACCTCCGCCTCTCAGGTTCAAGGGATTCTCCTGCCTCAGCCTCCCAAGTAACTGGGATTACAGATGTCTGCCACCACGCCCAGCTACTTTTTCGTATTTTTAGTAGAGACAGGGTTTCACTATGATGGCCAGGCTGGTCTTGAACTCCTGACCTTGTGATCTGCCTGCCTCAGCCTCCCAAAGTGTTGTGATTACAGGCGTGAGCCACCACTCCCTGCTGTTTTTTGACTTTTTAATAAGAGCCTCTCTGACTGATGTGAGATGCTATCCCATCATAATTTTGATTCACGTTTCTCTGATGATTGGTGATGTTGAGCATTTGTTCGTATGTTTGTTGGTCACTTGTACGACTTCTTTTGAGGAGTGTTTGTTCATGTCTTTTGTCCATTTTTTAATGGGATTATTTGTTTCTTGCTTGTTGAGTTTTTAAGTTCTTTGTAGATTCTGGATATTAGACCTTTTTCAGATTTGTGGTTTGCAAATATTCTCTCCCATTCTTTAGGCTGTCTGTTACTCTGTTGATACTTTCTTTTGCTGTGCAGGAGCACTTTAGTTTAATTAGCTACCACTTTTCAGTTTGTTGTTGTGATTGCTTTTTAGGACTTAGTCATACATTCTTTTCCAAATTTCTTGTAGGACTTTTATAGTTTGAGGTCTAACATTTAAATACTTAATCCGTCTTGTGTGAATTTTTATATATCGTGAAAGATAGGGTGTAGTTTCATTCTTTTGCATTTATCTAGACAGCTACCCCTGTACTGTTTATTGAATAAGGAGTCTTTTCCACATTGCTTATTTCTGTCAACTTAGTTTGTCAAAGATCAGATGACTGTAGGTATGTGGCTTTATGCCTGGGTTCTCTAGACTGTTTCCTTTGTCTATGTGTCTGTTTTTGTACAACTACTAAGCTCTTTTGGTTACTGTAGCCTTATAGTGTAGTTTGAAGTTGGATAATGTGATGCCTCCAGCTTTGTTCTTTTTGCTTACGATTGCGTTAGCTATTCAAGCACTTCCATTATTCCATATGAATTTTAGTATAATTTTTTCTAGCTCTGTGAAAAATGACATTAGTAGTTTGATAGGAATAGCATTGAATCTGTAGATTGCTTTGGGTAGTATGGCCACTTTAATGATACTGATTCTTCCAGTCCATGAGCATGGAATGTTTTCCCATTTGTTTGTGTTATCTATTTGAGCATTGTTTTGTAGTTTTTCTTGTAGAGATCTTTAACCTCCTTGGTTAGATGTATTCCTATATATTTTATTTTCTTTTTTTTTTTTGCAGCTAATGTAAATGGGATTACATTCTTGATTTTGCTCTCAGATTGAATGTTATTGGTGTATAGAAATGCTACTAATTTTTGTACATTTATTTTGTATCCTGAAACTTTACTAAAGTCCTTTATCAGTTCCAGGAGCCTTTTAGTGGAGTCTTTAGGGTTTTCTACATATAGAAGGTGGAGTCTTTAGGGCTTTGTATCATATAGTCAGTGAAGAGAGATAGTTTTTCTTCCTTTCCAATTTGGATGCCTTTTATTTCTTTTGTCTGATTGCATTGGATAGGATTTCTAATGCTATGTTGAAAAAGAGTAGTGAGGGTAGGTATCCTTGTCTTGTTCTCAGGAGGAATGCTTTCAGTTTTGCCAATTCAGTATGATGTTAACTGTGGGTTTGTCATACATGGTTCTTATTATTTTGAGGTCTATTCCTTTAATGCCTAGTTTGTTGGGTTTTTTTTTTTATCATGAAAGGATGTTAAATTTATCTAAAGTTTTTTTCCACATCTATGGAGATAATCACATAGTTTTTGTTTTCAATTTTTTTTTTCTGTGGTGAATCGTATTTATTTATTTGCATATGTTGAACCAATATTGCATCCCAGGAGTGAAGGCTACTTGATCATAGTGAGTTAACTTTTTGATGATTGGGTTTGCTAGTATTTTGCTGAGGATTTTTGCATCTATGTTCATAAGGGATATTGGCCTGTAGTTTTCTTTATTTGTTGTGTCTTTTCCAGGTTTTGGTGTCGGGGTGATGCTGACTTTGTAGATTGAGTTAGAGAGGAGTCCCTCTGCCTCAATTTTTGAAATAGTTTTGGTAGGACTGATACTCCCTCTTCTTTGTGTGGCAGAATTCAGCTGTGAATCCATCTGGTCCAGGACATTTTTTTGGTTGGTAGGTTTTTACTATTGATTCAATTTTGAAACTTGATATTGGTCTGTTCAGGGTTTCAATTCCTTCCTGATTCCATCATGGGAGACTGTGTGTTTCCATAAATTTATCCATTTCCTCTAGATTTCCTGGTTCACAGAGGCGTTCACAGTAGTCTTGCAGATGCTATAGTATTTCTGTGAGATTGGTTGTGATGTTTGATTTTATGCAAGAAGAATTCAAAGAGCAGTGAAAGAAAGTTTGTGTGTTTCCAGAAATTTATCTGATTTGTTTTTTCTGATTGTGCTTATTTAAATCTCTCTTCTTCATTAATCTAGCTAGATGTCAATCAATCTTGTTTATCCTTTCAGAAAACCATCTTCTTCATTGATTTAGCTAGATGTCAATCAATCTTGTTTATTCAGAAAACCAACTTTTGATTCTGTTGATTATTTTCATGGATTTCAAGGTCTCAATTTCATTCAGTTTTGTTCTGATTTTAGTTATTTCCTTTCTCCTGCTAGTTTTGGAGTTAGTTTGTTTTTGTTTTTCTAGTTCCTCACATGTGATGTTAGATCATTAGTTTGAAATCTTTTTAACTTTTTGAGATAGGCCTTTAGTGCTATAAACTTTCCTCTTAACACTGCTTTTGCTGTATCCCAGAGATTTTGGTATATTATGTGTCTGTTTTCATTTATTTTATAAATTTTCCTATTTCTGCCTTAATTTTGTTGTTTACCTAAAAGTCATTCAAGAGCAAGTTGTTTAATTTGTACATTAATTGTGTGGTTTTGAGGATTATTTTGGTATTCATTTCTATTTTTATTCCACTGTGATCCAAATGTATGGTTGACATTGTTTCAATTTTCAAAAGCATATTCATTCTTCCTTAATGTCTGAGCATGTGGTTGATCTTGGAGTATGTTCTGTGTTTGCACTCATTCTTTCCCATGCTAAGTTCATTCATTGCATTGATAGTCCTATGGCTCATTTCCTCCTTCATATTCTGTTCAAATGTCACCCACAAAGAGAGGCTTTACTTGACTATTCTGTGTAAAATAACACAATCTCCTGCATCTCCCTATCCTATTGCCTTGTTAGTTTTTTTTCCTGAAACCATATTTCTCCCACTGATGTGCTATGTATCTATTTGTTTATTGCCTGTCTTCTCCCATAGGAATACAAGAAAGGCTTTGTTTGAAAAAGAACTACGTTGTGCTCTGTAGTATCCCTCAAGCTTAGAACAGGACTGTCCACATACAAGGCACACAGTTATTGTATGTTGAATGAATAACTGAATTGAATCACATTTTGAGTAACGTGGGCAGAGATTGTGTAGTTAATGAGAGCCCTGGGAAGACTCCATAATTATGTCTTGGCATTGCATCTGGAAAAGGACATTGTATCAAGTGTCTGGTGTTTCTCCCACACGACCTCTGTATTGTTTCGAATCCTGCACTCTCTATTCAAACTTTCTTCCACTGCTCTTTGAATTCTTCTTGCATAAATCAAATGAAGGGAAACAACTGTGGAAGATATAAATGTAGTTTGAAGGTAGAATAAAAAGAGAACCAAATTGAAAACTGTGATGAGCAGAAATAGAGTTGAAACCTACAAAGTTTAAGCACAATATGAATGAGGGAAACAAGGATGAGTCTAGATCTGGCAAGAGAAAACTATTCTGCTCTAGAAACACCTGGGATTGACCGTTCATCTATTGTTCCTGATTTATTTTCAGGAACAAAATAGAAGGGTGGGTTGGTAGTCAAAGTAATTGTGACTTGAAATATGTTACCTACTTATTATAAGTTATCTTTAAGGCATCAGTAGTGTTTATTGAACAGTTTATTTTCAAGATTATGGAATAAAAGTGGAAGAGAGTGGACCACAGAAGCAAGTAAATTTTCAGGAAGTAAAGCTACATTTCTCTCATTTTAATCATTAAAAGTTGCAAACAGGCTGGGTATGGTGGCTCACGCCTGTAATCCCAGCACTTTGGGAGGCCGAGGCAGGTGGATCACCTGAGGTCAGGAGTTCAAGACCAACCTGACAAATATGGGGAAATCACATCTCTACTAAAAATACAAAAAACCAGCCAGGCATGGTGGTGGGCGCCTGTAATCCCAGGTACTCGGGAGGCTGAGGCAGGAGAATCACTTCAACCCAGGAGGCTAAGGTTGTAGTGAGCCAAGATCACGCCATTGCACTCCCTCCTGGGTGACAGGAGCAAAACTCCATCTCAAAAAAAAAATAAAATTTGCGAACAAAGTTAGTAATACCACCTAAAATCACTGTGTAGCTTAATAATAACTGTGAGTTTCAGGAACTGGTAAACATATTTCATCTTTTGGTCAATTTCCCATTAGTTTTATAAGTAGAATCACTGAAAATCATGCATTAAAATATGCATGCCTTTTGGATGAGAATCACCTAGTGTTGTATATTTAAAACATCTGTTTAGTTGTTTAACATGAATGTTAGAAGTGCAGTTTAATTCCCCCCAAAATGTTTCAAGTATCTTCTATATATTAACCATGTATTCATATTCTAAAGAGACATAAATAAAGAAAACTCCTGGTTCTTCCCCTGAAGAAATTTACAGTCTATTAAAGGAAACAAGCGTTTTACAAGAAGAGATTATTATCAAAGGTGTTTTGCTGGAGCACACATAAAATACTGTAGGAAAGAGAAGAAGGGAAAGGGTAATATCTCATGGAGGATGATTAAACTAAAATAGTAAACGTTTTAAAAGGAATCACATTGGAATTGAACCCTGGAAATTATTTTTTTTACAACAGTTTGGTAAGAAACATCACTCACATAAAGAAAACATCGGGGCAAAGATAGGTTTTCAGGAAACAGTGAGAAAAGACCAAAAAGTGAATAGGCAGAGAAGAATTCATGACATTGAGACACATTAAGGACAGGATGAAAAGTTAAGAGAACCACTTGTTTTCTATATATAAAACTGTAAAGAATGAATAAGATGTGACAGACTCGAAAAACATTTCAGAGTTAGATTTGACAAGACACACTGACTGATTGAATTTGTGTGGAGAGAATGGAAGAAGTCAAAGTTGGCTCCTAAACTTCTAGTTTGGGAAAATAAATGTGTGAATAATAACCCAAATATTGAATAAAGTAAGGATATCAGGTTTCAAGAGTTGGATGATGGCTGCAGTTTAGAACACAGTGTGGAGAGGAACCTCTGTAACTTTGCTTGTACAGGTAAATTTATACATGAGGCTAATTCATGGAATGGATTAAATAAACCATGGGGAAGAAGTCAAGGAAAAAGAACTGAGTTTCTAGGCTAGAAATAGATGGAGAACAATTATGTATGTGTTTGGCCATGTAGATTTTGCCCTGTATAACTTTAGGAAGACAATTTATTTACACTATGAAGTGAATGGTGTTAGTGGACTTGTTCAATGTAAGCATCTTGAGATTAGAAAAAATAAATCAGATAGAATATCTCAAGAGAAGAGACATGAGACTGAAGGACAATGAGGAACACCAAATGTCAGGGGTAGACGACAAAAAAGAATCAAAATATATGAATGAGAATTGTAAGAAAGGTAAGCTGTAAATCAGAAGTATTGGGCTTGGAAACAGAGAAGCCTTGATTCTCAATTTTAAATTCTGTGAAATTATCAAGTAAGATGCAGAATTTTAAAAGTTACTTTTTCTTGAAACTAAGGAATGATTGCTGGTGCCAGTAGGATCCAAGATTAAGGCATAAATCAGAAGTCATAGTGCAGTAGGTTAACTAATGACTTAGAAAAAGTAACATGGAATTAATGCATGGACATTATATCTACAAAGACATTGGTTTAATATTTTTGTTATTTGTTTGTACATTTTATCTCCCCTTCTAAATTCTTTGTTCTTTCTATTCAGAGATTATTTCTTTTACTCTCACATAGAATCCAATGGTGTTCTACAGAAATTACACATTTTAAATTAATGAATAGGCATTAAAGTTTTGCTCTTGTTGACCTAACTCTGCAAATTATATTTTACTGATTGACTATTAATTTACATGTCTATCTGTTTAACTGTAGCGGAGATAACTATCTCTGTGTATTTCTAATAAATGGAGTTGTTGCTTTGAGAGCTGTATTCAGAAGGATTTTGTATCCGCTCAACTCAAAAGTGCAAACATATGTGTCACAAAAAACTGAGGAGTGCCCCATGCTCATTTTGAGAATAACGATTTTATCTGTTTTTATAGCCCCGACACCTTGTGTAATTTCTGTTCCAGGCAATGAATAACTGTTGAGTGAATGAATGAACATAGTCTGAATTATAGTTGATTTGATTTGAGTCTTAATAAATAAACAGGATTCAATTTGACTTGATCCATGCTTTTCAATCAATGCCATGATACACTTGTGGCACGGGCTATAGATAATTTGCTGCTAAAATAATTTGCAAAGCCTTGCCAATTATTTCATTTAAAACAATAGATTTGATTCATGGTATATAATTCTCACTTGCATTCCAACTTTATTTCCTGAATGAAAGATGAATGGGGAGATTTAGAGCTGAATTTCTAAGAAGCATGAGAGATGCTGGTTACATGCAGTTATGGTGGTGTTTCCCAGGCATGGGCTTCATCCATCATAATAATGAAGTACATAGAAAATCATAAAAAGCTTTGAGTCACTATAGACAAGGGAGAGAAAGAAAAATGTCAGACAGAAAGAAGGTATTCCAGGTCATGGGAATGTTAGGAACAAAGAGGCTGGAAAGAGCTTGGCACAAGCAAAGACATACACTAGCCTTGTTCAGCAGGATGGAATGCTCTGCAGAGATGCTGTAGAGATATGAAAAAAATAGGGTCTCATTACAGTCATACATAAGATGAAATATTGGGAAATGTGTTCTCCCTTCACCTGGAAAGAAGGAATTGGATTTCTACTTAATGAGAGAGTCAGTGTGGTTTATTACCAAGGCCAAAAAACATGGTAGAAATAAAAAGCCATTCAATACAATTGTAGATTCTGGTTGAAAGAGGGCAATGCCACAGAAACATTTACTGGTCAGGTTTTTCAGACTGACCTTCAAAAAGTGAAATAGCCATTATCCTAACAGCACATGAAATGCACACAATGTAAGTAAGTAAAATCATTTTGTCATTTCAGGTCACGTTAACCTTCTTGAAGATAGAGCCAAGTACTCCCTAAGTTAATCATCAGTTACTCTGGAATTGGTGGCTATTTTGGCTTTAAGTTTTGTTTAGAACAAGCATGTGAAAGACTGTTGAATTGCTATATTTGTTTATGTAGGGTCAGACTAACCTAGAGGTCTTCGAGTATTATAAAGTGGAAAAAAATTTAGATTAGTCCACTGTTGTGTGTTTGATTGTGCAAAAGATAAACCCTTCTTTGCCACCCTACAAGGTCATGCTACTCTTAATGCTAAGTGCACTTTACTGAAATAGTAACCATTCAACTGACTATGAAATACACTTGATGCATAGACTTATCCAGAAAGTTGTATCACGAAACATTTTTTTTCAGTGTATAGAAGGAGCAAATGTAGACATTGAGAGTAGTGTCAAATCTTGAGAATTACTTTAAGACATCACAAAAGAGAGCCCTTAGTTATAAAGTTTAATAATTCACTGAGTCATGTCTAAACAATCAGCATATTTTTTGGTGAAGAGAAGACTACTGGTCTGAAAATTAACAATTAATTTTATATTAAGTTTGGCAGAATGGGAACAGCACAGTCAGTAGTGCTAGCAAACACCATGATTTATATATCACTTTTAATTAAACATGAATTCTTTAAAGTTTTTATAAAAATGAACACATTGAATTTGGTTCCTTTATGATAAATATTTTAGTAAGTGTATAATGGGCGTATTTTTATACATGTGTATTTTTTTTTACGTACTATCTGCGCTACCTGTCTAAATGCCAATATATGGATGAAAACAATGATTACAAAGATACATGATTCAAAGGAGACTTTTAGAACAACTGATAATGGAGATGAGATGAATCTGATATTTTAAGTGATCTTTCTCAAAGAACAGTGTGTTATTTGGAAGCAGCCATTCATTTTTTTAGCATTAAATGTTTTCCAGCTATTACAATTGAAACTTGAGCTAAAAACTTATGACTAAGTAAAATTCAGGGGGAGAGAAAATATTTCTATATGTTAAGCTTGGAAAAAAATCTGGAATAGGAAGGCTGCCATTTTTCAAAAAATAAGCATTTTCTTTTCCTTAGTAGAGGTCAGTTTAGAAGTCTTTAGAATGATTTAGGATGATTGGCTTTAAACTGAGTAACTTCAATAAAATACAGATACGTGATCTCAAGTATTGCTTTTCTAAGAAGTGTAGTGCGAGAGATATTGTGGCAAAGGAAATATGAATGAGAACACAAATGAGAGAGAAACTTTTACCTCCAGAAATCTATTGATAAAGCACAAAGTTGAACAATGTGGAAAAACAAACAGAAATCATACAGTAGATATTTAACTTTAGAAATATATGTATAATAGCCCTCTAAATCTAAGTCATGTTCTGTGAATTATTTGATGAATGTTTTATTTAAGAACTATTAATAGACTATTCATTAATTTCCAGGCACTGTGCTGGGAAACAGCACAGAGCAGGAAGTTAAGGGATAGATTTGATTCCTGATCACCCAAAGCTTGCAGGCTACTGAGGGTGACAGAGACTTATAAAATCACACCAGCAAGTATATGATTACAACTGACTCCCATAGGCTGTCAAAAGAAAGAGAAAAGATTCTGACAAAGAAATCCAGCTTTCACTGAGGATTCCGAGAATGTCTGAGCTTTGGTTTTGAGTTGAAATTAACTAGGGGAAAGGGGAACTCTCTAGTTATATTTGTTGAATGAATAAAAATAAATCCCAGATAGTTGTCCTGTGGCAACAGGTAGCATAGTAGCATAATTCACCTGGAAAATTTAACAAAATCAGTGAGGTTAGAGCACAGAGAGTAGAGTTAAATAGGTCAAAAAAAAAAAAAAAAAAGAAAAGAAAACGTAGGCAGAGACCAATACATATAGGGACTTGGTCTTTGAGGAACAAGAATGTACTAGTCCGTTTTCACACTGCTGTAAAGAAATGTCTGAGACTGGGTAATTTATAAAGGAAAGAGGTTTAATTGACTCACAGGTCCATGGCTGAGGAAGCCTCAGGAAATTTATAATCATGGCGGAAGGGGAAGCATGCACCTGCTTCACAAGGTGGCAGGAGAGAGATCCTGTGAAGGAGAAACTGTCAAACACATAAAACCATCAGGTCTCATGAGACCTCACTTACTGTCATGAGAACAGCATGGAGGAAACCACCTCCATGATCCAATCACCTCCCTCCCTCGACACATGGGGATTACAGAGCCCTCCCTCCACACATGGGAATTATAATTCAAGATAAGATTTGGGTGAGGACACAGAGCCAAACAATATTAAAGAAGAAGCCATTAAAGGACTTAAGCCAAGTGAAATTATGTGTTTTTTAAGAATTCCCTCTAGCTGCAGTGTAGAAGATGAATTCTGAAAGGATATGCATGGATTTGGGTAGAAGAGGTCAGAAGCCATTGCCTTAGAATGAAAATAGGTGCTTTAGCTTGCACTTTCATGGTAGTAGTAATGAAGATTGAGACACATGGAGAGTCTCCAAGATAATTAGGAAAGAAAACTAAAAGTCTTTAGCAATTGTGCTGATCAAGTTTCTTGGTTGAGAATGACAGAAGCCAACCCCAGAAGATGAGGAATTTATTGGAAAGATATCAGGAAGCTAACAGAATTGATGGGAAATGGGAAAATTGATGTTGGAAAACACGTGAGAACAAAAGAACAGTAGGTAGCCAAGAAAAGAGCCAAAGTCATTCCAGAGGAATAGGCTGGTAAGAACAGCACACTGGACTCTCAATCTCACCATGTCAACTGTGGACAATCACAAACTGTTTTTGCGTCTTTGCATCTTTACATGTCAAGAGTCAAAGACCTAGCTGGGGAATCCACGTTCCATAGCCTAATTTATGAGCCAGTGACTTGATGGCGCTGGAAGAAAGGAAAGAAAATATTTACTCCTGCTCAGTTTCTATCCTTCGATAATGGGCTCTATCTCCCACAGTGACCCAACCAATCAGGGAATACCCTAATTGTTAGTTTATTCATACTATACCTAATAATAAAATTGCAATGAATGCACTAGACAGTGTTGGATTGGATATGGCTGATGGTGGAGAACAAGACAGGAGAGATGACTATGGCATGCTACTTCCTTAGGCGGGAACCCTCAAAAAGTGATGGGTTTCATTTAAGTTTAGAGACTTTTTTCTGAGGAAAAGGAGGACTGAAAAGGGGGACTCAAGAGGTTTTTGTTTGTTTTTTTTTTTTTTTTTGGACAGGTAGGTGCCTTTGGGTAAGACTTGGATCTAAATTTTATTATCTTATTCCCTTTGCCCCAAAGCATTCAAATATTGATATCTCTAAGGAGGGAACTCTGTCTGCTGTTAGTTAAAATGAGCAAAGTTGAGTCATTATTACTAATGGAGTATTTATCTTTTTCATCTTAATCATTTAAAACACTCTTTCTTAGATAAAATATTTTTCATAATATTTAATGTAAAAAATGAGATGGTTCCCTTCATTCTATCACTCTATAGCACACTTATTTTATTAGGGCCTTAGGTAGCAGACATGGATGAGAAATAGTTTACTGCTGATTATTATAGGTACCTACCAGAAATCATCCAGAAAATTAATTCTATGTATCACTGAATTTTTAGTTAGTAGCTTACAAATGTTTTGGACAGGTTAAGAGAACTTGAGTCTGTATTCACATAGTTCAGACTAAGAAAGATATTCTCTGCAAGTGAAGAATGACACTCCATGGGGAATCAGTTTTAAATAGTGTGTTTTGAGGAAGGACCATTCTTCAAAATAAAAAAGTGCTCTAGCTCCCAATTAGTTTAAAGTATTCATATACAGAGTGGCAGAAAAGATTATTGGAATTAGTGTATAACTCAAAATAAATGATTTTTAAAGTTCTTTTTTTAACTCAGCTATAATTTGTATAACATAAAACACACCATTTTAAAAATAATGTTTAACTGAGAAAGAAAAATTGTATATACCTCTTGTACAACATGATGGTTTTAAATATTTATACATTGTGTAATGGCTAGATCAAGCTAATTAACATATGCATTACCTCACATATTTATTTTTCAGGATAAAAGCACTTAAAATCGACTCTCTTAGTAATTTTCAAGAAAATATTACCTTGTTGTTAACTATTGTCACCATGTTATACAATAAATATCTTGAACTTACTGTTTCTATCTAATTGAAATTTTATATCCTTTACCAACACCTTCCCAACTGCCTTCTTTCCAGTCCCTGGCAACCATCATTGTATTCGCTGCTTCTGTGAGTTCAACTGTTTTAGATTCCACATGTAAGTGAGATCATGAGATATTTGTCTTTCTGAGCCTGGTTTATTTCACTTAACACAGGGTTCTCCAGATTCACTCATGTTGTTTCAAATGACAGGATTTGCTTCTTTTTAAAGGCTGAATGGTGTTCCATACGTTCTACGTGTTCTTTATCCATTCCTCTGTTGATGGACACTTAGGTTGATTCCATATCTTGGCTATTCTAAATAAGGTTGCAATGAAAATGGGTGTGCAGATATCTAACATACTGATTTCGTTTCCTTTGGATATACATGCACTAGTGGGATTGCTTCATCATACAGTAGTTCTATTTTTAATTTTTTGAGATATCACCATTTTCATTATGGTTGTATTAATTTTTATTTCCACCAATAGTGTGCAAGAGTTTCCCTTTCTCCACATCCTTGCCAGTGCTTTTTCTTTTTCTTTTTTCTTTTTTTTTTGAGACGGAGTCCTGCTTTGTCGTCCAGGCTGGAGTGCAGTGTTGCGATCTTGGCTCACTGCAAGCTCCACCTCCCAGGTTCACACCATTCTCCTGCCTCAGCCTCCCGAGTAGCTGGGACTACAGGCGCCTGCCACCACGCCTGGCTAAGTTTTTGTATTTTTAGTAGAAAGCAGGTTTCACTGTGTTCGCCAGGATGGTCTCGATCTCCTGACCTCATGATCTGCCTGCCTCGGCCTCCCAAAGTACTGGGATTACAGGCGTGAGCCACCACCCCCAGCCATGTTTGTATTTCTTTTTGGTATATAACTAGGAGTGGAATTGCTGGAGTATATGGTAATTCTATGTTTAACTTTTTGATGAACAAAACTGTCTTCCATAGTAACTGCAATATTTTATGTTCTTTCCAGCAGTGTATTAGCATTCCACTTTCTCCACATTCTCACTAACACCTGTTCTCACCCTTAAAAAAATTATTATTATTGCCATCTTCATAATTGTGATGTGGTTCTCATTAAAGATTTAATTTGTATCTCCGTAATAATTAATCATGGATGTTTTTGTATCTTTTTTTTCCCTAAAAATGTCTCTTTTGATCCTTTATTTTCTGATTGGGTTACTCGTCTTTTTATTGTTGAGTTGTAAGTGTTCTTTATGTATTCTGTATACGAGACCTCTTAACAGTTGTACAATTTGCAAATATTTCTTCCCAATCTGTGGGTTGTCTTTTTGCTTTCTTGATAGTGTCATTTAAAGCACAAAAGTTTTAAACTTATTATAGTCAAATTTATGCACTGTTTATTATTATTGCTTATGCTTTTGGTGGCCATATCTAAGAAACTATTCTCTAGTCCAAGACTTTGAAGATTTACACCTATGTTTTCTTCTGATAGTGTTATGGAACACTATATATTTAACTCTTTGATCCATTTTGAGTTAATTCTTGTGTATGGTAGGAAGCAGGGGTCCAATTTCTTTTTTCTGCAGGTGGCTATTCATTTGTTCCAGCACTATTTGTTGAAAATACTATTTTTTTCCATTGCATGGCCTTGGTACTCTATGGGAAATCAGTTGACTATGGACATAAGTATTTAGTTTTGGACTCTCAATTCTATCCCATGGGTCTGTGTGTGTGTCATTATGCCACTACCTCACTGTCTTAATGAATGTAGCCTTGTAGTAAGATTTGAAAGTGAGATGTGTGATTCCCCCAACTTTCTTTTTTGTTTTCAAAATTGATTTGACTATTCAGGGTCCCTTGAATTTCCATAAAAATTTTAGAATAATCTCATCCATTTTTGAAAAGAGAAAAGAAGCAGTTGAAATATTGATGAGATTATGCTGAATCTTCAGAAAAATTTTGGAATTGTGATTGCCTTAACAATATTAGGTCTTCAAGCCCATGACTCAGGATGTCTTTTTATTTATGTAGATATTTAATTTATTTCAGCAATGTTTTATAATTTTCAGTATACAAATCTTTCACTTCTTTGGTTAAATTTATCCTTATGGTGGATAAAGAAAATATGCATACACCATAGAATACTATGTAGCCATAAAAATTAATGAAATTATGTCTTTCCCAGTAACATGAATGGGATGGGAAGACATTATCCTAAGTGAAATAACTCTGAAACATAAAATCAAATACCTCATCTTCCCTCTTATAAGTGAGAGCTAAATAATGACTACACCTGTTCATAAAGACAGAGATAACAAACAGTGGGGACTCCAAAAGATGGGAAAGTAGGACTGGGTTGAGAGTTGTAAAGCTATCTATTAGGTACTCTGTTTACTACTTGGGAGACAAGCTTACTAGAAGCCCAAACCTCAACATTAGACAATAGACCTATGTAACAAAACTACTTATGTACTCCCTTGAATTTATAATTTTTTAATAAAAAAGACAGAAAAATTCTCATGTGTTTTATTCTTTATGATGCTATTATAAATGGACTTGTACAAATTTTACTTACAGGTTGTTAATTTCTAGTGTTTAAATATCCAACTGATGTTTATATATTGTTCTTATATCCTACAACTTTGCTGAATTCATTTATTAGCTCTAATTTTTTTTTCTGTGGACTTCTAGGAGTTTATCTATGTAAGATCATGTCATCTGCAAATACAGGTACTTTTAGTTTTTTCTTTTCAATCTGACTAACTTCATTTGTATTTCTTTGTCTTGTCGAATTGCCCTAACTGGAGCCTCAACTGTAACGTTTAATAGAATGACAAGAGCAGACATTCATGTCTTAATCCTGATTTTGGAAAGAATATTTTCAGTTGAATAAATAATATTTTAAAGTAGATTTTATTCTTGTACTTTCTTTTGAGTGCTGGGGTACATTTCTTGGGAATTTGCAATACTTAAGTGAAATATGTTTAAAATCCATAGTGAAGCCCTGAATCAGCAGAAGCAGGAAAGTAACTCACGTTTTGCCTCTTGGTCTTATTTATTTCTTTGCCAATTCAATTTCACATTCAAATTGTTCTATGACATTAGCTTTAAATGAGTTGTCCTTTTATTGAATCACTTGCTTTTCAGCATTTTTACTGGCAAAAGTAGCTGCAGCTCTAGTAAAGTGGGAGGTGAGGCCTCTGTACATACCCCTAGGAAAGAGACTGAATCCAGGGGGCTGAGTAGGAACACTGGCAGGCCTCACTTTGACAATACCTCACAGGATAAGAACCACTGGCTTGCAATTCTAGCCAGCCACTGGTAGCAGCTTTGCACCTCCCTGAGAGGGAGCTCCCAGAGGGTGGGCCAGGTTGCCATCTTTGCTGTTTGGGCAACTTAGCTACTCCAGCCTTCAGGGTTTGGAGAGTCTGAGCTGACTGGGGGCAGAAATCCTCCAGTACAGAACGGCTGCTCTATGAAAAAATAGCCAGATTGCTTCTTTAAGTGGGTCCCAAATCCTATTTCTCTTCACTGGGCAGGACCTCCCAACCAGGGCCTCCAACCACCCCACTGGTGTTCTCCAGCTGACAGAGATTTGTAACCTCCGTGGGATAGAGCTCCCAGAGGGAGGGGCAGGCCACCATTGTTGCTGTTTGGGTGACTTAGCCGTTCCAGTCTTCTGGCTTTGGAGTGTCCAAGGTGACTGGGGGTTGAAGTGGAGCCCCAGCACAGCACAGATGCTCTACCAAAACACCGCCAGACTGCTTTTTGAAGCAGGTCCCCAATCCCGTTCCTCCTTACTAGGAGGGATCTCCTAACTGGCGTCTCCAGCGCCCTCCTGCAGGTGTGTTTGAGCCAGCAACAGGGATGAATGTCCCTGGGATGAAGCTCCCAGAAGGAGGGGCAGGCGGCCATCTTTGCTGTTTTGTAGGCCTCACTGTCGATATTGCCAGATACTGAAAAATTCGAGGTGACTAGAGACTGGAATGGGCCCCCAGCATACCACAGCAGCCCTGTGGAAAAGTAGCCAGATTGTTATGTGGGTGATTGTTCTTATATCTCTTCACCACGCAGGTCCTCCAGGCCTAGGCCTCCAGCCGCCCCCTGCCAGAGCTGTTAAGCCAGTAGCAGACTCAGCAACTCCCTGGACAGAGCCTTCAGGGGCAACTGAAAGCCTCTCTGCTACTGCCCCTGCAGTGGAACTGCCCTTGCCACCCTTGCACTAATTAAGAGGCAGAAAACCTAAGTGCTTTATCCACATCTTCAACAAGTTGCAGTTGACCCGAGGAAAGGAGGCCAGTCCGTCTCTCATCGGTCACAAACACACACCATACTGCTTATCAGCAGACCCCTGGCTTGGGACCAGAGCACAGATCCTCCATCCTGGGCTGATTACACTGAGTGATTAATGGCCTGAATCTCTCTGGGGTGGAGCCCTCAGGAGATAAGCAAATGACCCTTGGCCACAACCACTACTAAGGTTCCTTCTTCTGTTGCCTCCAAATTGGGGAAAGAATATAACCACTGTGATTGCCTCAGAGCTGCACTGGTCAACTTAGGAGTGCTAAGCTGGGATCTACAGCCAGCACGCAAGGGAAAGAAGAACCCACAGTTTCAGAGCACTGAGAAGGAGCACAGCTGCAACTGTGAAGAAACATAGGAGAACCACAGAATCGAGCAAGAGTCTACCAACGGAACAATAAGCCTAAATACCACCTGCTAGATTCCGCAGCTTCAACACCAAAAATACCTCACTGACATACTCCATTCTGAAACAAGAGACAAGAAGTCAGCTTCAAATAAACACCCTGCACAAAGCCTCAGCTCAGTGAAAACATCCAGAAAAAAAGTCTATTGACTATACTTAAGCTACACTGAAGTTAAAGGAACACCCACATGCAGAGATGAGAAAGAACCAACATAAGAACTCCAGTAGCTCAAAGGGCTAGAGTGTCATATGTCCTCCAAACAGCTGCACCAGTTCTCCAATAAGAGTTCTTAACTAGGCTAAACTGGCAGAAATGACAGAAATAGGTAGGAAGAAAGATTATTGAGATTCAGGAGGATGACAAAGCTCAGTCCAAGGAAAATAAGAATCATAATAAAGCGACACATGAGGTGAAGGATAAAATAGCAGAAAAAAGAATCTAATAGATCTCACAAAGCTGAATAACACAAGAGTTTCACAATGTGATCACAAGTATTAACAGCAGAATAAACCAAGCTGAGGAAATAATCTCAGAACTTGAAGACTGGTTCACTGAAATAAGACAGTCAGACAAAGATAAAGAAAAAAAATAAAAAGGAAGAAACAAAACCTCTGAGAAGTATGGAATTATTTAAAGAAGCCAAATCTATGAATTATTGGCATCACTGAAAGGGAGGGAGAGAAAGCAAAAAACTTGGAAGACATAATTTAGGGTAACACCCATGATAATGTCCCCAGCCTTGCTAGAGAGGGCAACAGTCAAATTCAGGAAATACGGAGAACTCCTGCATGATTCTATACAAGAAGATCATTCTCAAGAAACATAATCATCATATTTTCCAAGGTCAAAATGAAAAAAAAAAGAATGTTAAAGGCAGCTAGAGAGAAAGGACACATCACCTACAAAGGGAACTTCATCAGGCTAACAGCAGATATCTCAGCTGAAACCATACATGCCAGAAGATATTGGGGACCTATATTTAACATTCTTAAAGAAAAAGATCTTCAACCAATAATTTCACTTCAGCCAAACCAAGCTTCCTAAGTGAAGGAGAAAGATCCTTTTCAGGTAAGCAAATGTTAAGAGAATCTGTTACCAGCAGACCTGTTTTACAAGAGATCTTGAAAGGAACACTAAATATAGAAAAAAGGTTGCTACCAGCTAATACAAAAACACACTTAAACACACAGACCAGTGTCACTATAAAGCTGCAATACAAAAAAACCAACATCATAACCAGCTGACAGCACAATGACAGGATCAAATCCACACATACCAATACTAGTCACTAGTGTCTCTTTTTAGTCATTCTCTTCCTGCCCACAAGAGGCAACTAATATTTTAAATTTTTTTCCACCACAGATTTATTTTGCTTGTTTTCATATAAATGGAATTATACAACATGTACTCTTTCATAAGTCTCATGCTTAGCAAAAAAAGTTTCGAGATTAATTCTTGTTGTATATATCAGTAGTTCGTATTTTTAAAATTTCTAGTAACATTTTATACTGTAGTATGAAGTTTGTCTATTCTGTTGATGGACATATGGGCCATTTCTGGTTTTCAGCTAATATAAATAGAACTGCCATGAACTCTCCTGTAAAGTCTTTTGGTGGACCTGATGTTTCATTTATCTTGGGAAGTAACTAAGAGTTGAACTACTAGGTGATAAGGTTTAGTTTCATGAGCAACTGCAGAGTGTTTTTTTTTTTAGAGTAGTTGTAATATTTTATTCTCTTATGAACAATGTATGAGAGTTGTGATTATGACAAAAGATTGAGTTACACAGGCTTATGAATTTGTCAAAACTCATTGAATGGAACAATTGAGAGATATGCATTATATCATATGTAAATGTTGCTCAGTAGGAAAAGTAGTAGACAAATATTAAACTTTATTTAGTAAAATATGTGCTGACCTGGTTAGTGGGAAAGTGTACTGAATATGTGCAACTTATTTTGAAATGCATAAGATACACACAGTATCATAAAAGAGTAGATATATGCACAAACAACTGATAACACAACTAGAAGAAATGTGAATTGTAGAATCTAGGTAGTGGGTATATGAGTATTCCTATACAATTCCTTCTACTTTTGTACATGGTTAAATTTTTTTCAATAAAATGCTGGAGAAAACATAGTGAAAGATGAAAAATATCACAATTCCTATTATGAAGCCTGTGTAACCCTGACAATGAAATCTGGCAATGACATGCACACGTACATGCACACAAACATACACAAATGTGCACATAATGCAACGAAAGATCTACAGACCAGTCCTACTTGTGTGAAGAAAGGGTTTTTAAACTTAAAGAAAACACTAGAAACCTAGAAGATTTTATAAAACAAAAATTATGACCGAATAGATTTTATCCTTTAAAGGCACCATTGGTTTAATTTATAAAAATGTATTAGTGCTCTATGTCATGTCTATGCATCAAATAAAAATGATATAATCATCTCAATAGACCTTGAAATGACCCTTGTAAATTGAGATCTATTTCTGATTGAAACAATATGTTTTCAGTGTGTTAGAAATATATCACAAAGAATAAACAAGAAAAACAGCCACTTCTTACAAATTAAAAATAATCAGGAACACTAAAAGAAAATCAGTTGGCTTGTAAATAACTTAGGAATAAATGAGAGCTAAACCACTACTCTTAAACAATGTACCTGCAATTATTCATATATAGTTTAAATCCAGATTCAGTAGACATGGATGAAGTCTAACACTCTACACTTCTAATAAACTCCTAAGTGATTCTAATGGTCTTGCTCTCTGGGACATATTTTGTATAGTAAAGCATTATATGATAAAGAGGACATTTTAAATAAATTAGAAAGGAATAATTATTCAACACTTATTATTTATGTGTAATCAATTGATACATATTGGGATATCTAATTAAGCATTTATAAAGAATAACATGAAATTGCCACCTCATGTGATATTTTAAAATAATTGTCAAATATGCTAAAATTAATTTTAAAACAAGCAAACATTGTTTCAATTTCATAAAAATGAATATCTATGCAGTTTTGGTAGGGAGGGTTTTCAATGATCATCAATTATGATAAGAAACATAAAAGGAAGTGATTAAAAAGTTTGATTATTAAATTAAGTTCTTATATACCAAAAATACTTAAAATATTAAGTTGACAAATTATAAAAATATTTGCAATATATTTTATCTAAAATTTAATATCTTTAACATATAAACAGCTCTTACAAATAAATAAAATGGAAACACATTGAGCAGTAAAAAATAGTAAAAATATTTACAGAAAATAATTCATAGAAGACATTTTATGACTGAAAAAAAGAGTGTTTTCAACTTACTAACAATTAAGAACTGAAAATTTAAGATATAAAATATTTTTCTTATCAAATTGGCAATAAGGTAAAAATTTTGGAAAGAATATAGAGAAGTTGACGTTCTCATGATTGGCATAACAATTTTTTGGTACAACTGGTCAATATAAATAAAAAGACTTAAAAAATGTGCATACTATGATTAGTAATTCTATTTCTAGAAATTTAACCTATAGAAATCATCAGTGTTGTATGTAAATATTTATATCTAAAGATGTGCACTGTAGTACAATTTATTGTGGCAAAAATATATGTATATGCTAGAGTCAAAACATATAGATGTGAAATAAGCAAGTTTAAAAAAAATGTGTGCTCAATGTATAAGGTAGAGTTTTTTGGTTGTAAGCACAAAACCCAGCTTTGGCTCAGGTAGGCAAGAGAATATAGACAAAGAAATCCAAGAAGCAGGGTAAGACATAAATCAGGAAATAGAGCAGAAAACTACTCAACCATGTTTTCCATCTTATCTGTGGAGACAAATGAGCCCCCCATGTTTTGTATCCTCCACCTCCATCCCACTCATCTTTCTGTCACTTCACAAGATTTGCAATCTTGGGAGAGACTTAATTGCTCTGTCTTGGATCAGTTGTCAGTTCCTTGGTTGGGGATGGAAAAGGCTTCTTAATTTAGGATTCTACCAAGACAATACACAATGATGAGGTGATACAGAAATAGGAAATTCGGACTCATTAGGAAGGGAATAAATGATAAATGAATCCAAATAATTCAAAATATCCATTATTTACAGTGTCCCCCCAAATCCATAAATTATTAATGTATATATGTATGTATACTATAGACAGAAGAAAAAAATACTATAAAACAATATCATAACTTTATAGTAGTGCTCTGTGTCAGAGTATGTTTGAATTTTACTTTATACCTGGTCCTTTTCTGTGTTGTACATATTTTTGTTTAACAAAGAAAACCATTGCTTTTGGATTAAAATATAGAAAAAATATTTTTAATACATTTTACAACACATGATTTGGTTTACTTTCTATTGATTTTCAAACTTCGTATATTAAATAACCAGAATTATTTTTTCCAAGAGCTATATTCCTATTCCAAATATTGGTATGTTTTGAAATACAGTAAAACACAAATTTTTCTTGCTTTACATGAAGTACCTAATGCAGTCTCATCTTGACCCTGCAGAATGCATTATCTAAAAAACAGACACATGGAAAATCCATATTGTGCCAATGAAATTGCTTCAGTTTTGTTCAAGATCAGTACTTAGTATCACTCCCCAACAAATAATGTTCCGTTTCATAAGAATGAATTCTACAGAGAGTTGATTTGTCTACTACTCTGTTCTAAAGGGAGCTCTGAATATCATGGCCAAGACTTCAAACTGCCACACAGGAGATCACATACTTCTTGAAACATCTCCAGTTTACATGAATGTGATTTTGTTTTTACTGCATTAGGATGTTGAATTCTGAATCTGCTTGTTCATAACACAAGCCCATGCTTCAAGTGACTGGGATCCCAATCAAACACAGAGCACATGCAAAAACAATTGCTATTCCCTTTGTCAGTGCCCTGCTTCAAACTCAAGTCCTTCAGTAATCATAGTTTATAATAACAAAGGTACATTACTAGTGGGATATGTGAATAGAACTCTCAAAATGTTAGCAAGAAGAGCAAACACTCCTGTTTTTTCATTATTAGCTGAATAATGAATGTATTTTAAGTAGAAATTATCATGTTTCACAAAATTTCGCTCTTCTCAAATTACAGTATCTTGAACAAATATAATTAATAGTCATATGAAAAATGATTGAGTTTCAATTCCCAAAGATTAAGTTCAGTGATATATAGGGATAATCGCCAATATAAAAATGCTCTCTTTCAAGGATTGTACAAAATAGTGACTCTGAAATAAAGAGTGAAGAACGCTTAAAAATCCATGCCATTTTTCTACCATCTAGAAAATTCCAGAATAAAAATGAACAAGTTAATCAGCTTTAAAGTGGCAACAGGTAATCAAGTAACTTGTGACTTGTATAATGCAAAAGTGATCTTTATTCTCTATCAGAAGGAATTACATGGTTTGGGGCTTTTAGGCAGTATTTAGTAAACGTAATTTTATTAGTCTTAACATGTTAATGTGGTCTCTAAAAATATCTAACAATAAACAAAGGGCTCCAAAGACTTATTTAAGCAGATGTCTCAGTGAAATGTAGAAGAAGGTGAAGACATAAATCTCAGGGAGAGACTATAAATAACATATATTAATAAATATAAATTATCACCATGAAAATTTGGGAGAGAGGAGCTTCATCAGTCATGGTTTGCCATAAAAAAGTTTCCAGAACTTTAATTTGACAGAGGAAAAGTGGATGTTACGGAGGAGTTAAGGAAGAGTTTAATGTAAAGTTGAGTTGTTTGTTTTATAGTGACATTGTTATAGAATCTTTGGGATGTGTCTTTTCTGGCCAGAAACCTGTGGCTGATGGCACCTTTGCCCAAGTTTTGCTCAGGCTGGCTGGACTAGTTCCATCCACTCACCCTGGCAGGCTGTACTCAGTTCATGCTATCAGTCTGGATCCCACACCTCTAAGGGAGACTGGAGTCAGGCATGGAGCAGCACCGAGTGTGTGTGTGAGTGTGGGATCTGGCCACTGTGCAGCAGACATGCTGCTGCTGTGGGGTTGGCCGATCCAGGTCTCAGCATGGAAGCCAGCTCTCTGTGAGGCTGAGGCTGGACCGGGTGCACCACAAGCAACTTCCCCATCTGGCCCCAGGGAATGCAGTGGCACCCGGAAGCTTGGAGACACCCGGAACTACAAAGCCCCAAAGAGGGAGTCACAGCCTTGGCTCAGGGATCTCCCAGGTCTGGGCTCCCTGAAGGACTGCAGCTCTTCTCTCCTTTTCTTCTGCAACATGGTGAGCAAGGGGCATGTTTAGCTCTGTGTTACAGCTCTGTTAGTCTTCCATTTGGAAGGTCCTGAGTTCTTGTCCTGTAACCAGGAAGAATGAGGTACACAGACAAGTGGAGGGGAAGAAAGACAAAGAGGAGCTTTACTGAGCAACAGAACAGCTCAGAGGAGACCTGCAGTGGGCAGCTCCTTTCTATAGCCAGGGTGTCCCCAGCAAGTGTTCAGCTCATAGCAGACAGGGTGGCTCCTCTCTGCAGGCAGATCACCCAACAAGTGCTCAGTTCTCAGCAGAGAGGATAGCTCCTCTCTGCAGCTGATCATCCCATCATCTGCAGTTCTTTGCAGAGAGGAGGCCCTAGAGTGGGTGGCTCACCTCTGCAGGCGGGTCACCCAGTCATCTCTGCAGCTCTCAGCAGAGAGGGTAGCTCCTCTCTGCAGCTTGTTGTCCTGTCCTCTTTCCACGCTCTGCTCAGCTCTGGCTGAGCCTGGGGCTTTTATGGGCCTCAGTGGGGAGGAAGTGCATGCCAACTGGTCCATGGGAGGCCAGAGGCAGGCCTAGTAAAGGCACCATGAGTTCCCACTTTGTTCCACAGGGCTAACAGCCCAGACCCCAGCCTTCAAGCCCTACCTGGCCCGAAGGTGGGGCTTCATTAGGGACCTACCCTCTTCTGCCCAGGAGCCTGTCTAACTCCTGCCCCCATCCATAGCACCCATGCTGCTCACACCCTGGGGCACCTGAAGACCAGTGCTGAGCTGCCCTTAGTTCCCCATTGGCTTGCCCTGCCTCCCCTGCACTCATCAGTGCCCAAAATATGGAGGGAGTCTAAGATGGCAGGGGCCTGGCAGGTCAGTGCTGCCCTGTGTGCACACCTGGCCAGGCTGTGACAACACCCGGGCTTGGCCCTAACTTTAATCCAAGTTTGGTGCAGCTGCCAGGAGTGGGGAGAGCCAGGCAGAGGGAGCAGAAACACCCAAGCTTGTGGGGGTAGCAGGGGACCTTCCCAGGCCCTCAGGAGTTCAGACTGCAGTGAGGCTCTGGTCCCACCTGGCTCACAGCCCTGCCATGGGGCACCTCCAAGAGTGGATTGCAGGCCTCAGGCCTGAACATCAGGAGTGTCAGGCCTGAAGGTCACCCCAATGCCAGGTGGACCCCGGGGATGTGGCCCTGGGTGGCCCTGCACAGGGCCTGCTCCTGAGATGGAGAAACCCAGCACCCTTGGAATGGGCACAGTGACTGCACCACTGGCCAGGTCCCCCAAGCAGGGCATGCACTGCCCTGAGCCCCCACACTCTTTGCGCAAGCAGGGAACTGTCCTGTGCCCAGCTTCACCTCAGGGCCCCTCTCTGTCCAACTGTGCTGCTTCACAGCTGGTGGGCAACTCGACCCAGCCCCATTGTGACGGCCCCCAGGGCAGTGGGTTCCAGGAACTGTCCACCTCTTCCGACACCCTTCCTGCAGTGGCAGCAGGTGAGATTGGCAATGCGGGGCCAGGGTCTGGAGGAACTGAGGCTCTGGGCCTGGGGGTGGGTCCTGCCTGGCCACACGGAGGTGGGGGAAGCCCACTTGGATGCCTTGGGGACGCGGGGCACAGGGGACGCAGGGCACAGTAGTCCCCCCACAGCCACTCCCGCCGCCTATGCTTGCACCTCTTCACTGCAGCAGGCACAGTGGTAGTGGCTACTCTGGACAGCCTGCTCCTGCCACCAGTATGTTTGTCTGCAACTTTAAAGCCAGTCTATGTAATATGATTCACAAATTCAGTGACCGATGAAGAAAAAAATGAGTTTATTTATGTGAGTATATATATAAAACAAATATTTTAAACCATCTTTTATTCAGAGTTTTTCTTTGATTTTTTCTAAACTATTTTAAATCAGATCTTTAAATTGCCAACACATGTGAACAATAGATTTGCACTTACCAATATCCAAACCTAAAAACAATGTAAGACGTTTTTAAAAGCAAGAAAATTTATTTTTATTTTTCATTTTATTTTTCATGTTGACTTGAATAAATTAAAATTCATTTTACCTATTTTCATGTTCTCTGATAAATGGTGATGACTTGTCCAATAAAAAGAGACTAGTTTATTCTAAAATTACAGTAGAGTTAATGTTTGTGGAGCCAATCAGAAATTCAAATTAATCAAAATATTAAAAGAAATTCATAGTATTTTTATAAAAGTGTACTTTTTCAATGATGGGTTAAAAAAACAACTATTTTTTCTCATTTCATAAATTGATGTGATCTCAATGTATTAATTTGTTATTAGTTATATTAAACAATGTCAGGTTTAATGAATATTTGCCAGTCTCCACATTGATGCTTAGAGAACCATCTCTTACCACAGATACAGGATTCTAAGTTTTTTCACTCTTATCTAGTTTATTCTGCTTGCCTATATGCCAAAGATGTGATCTTGAGGTTTTATGAGATATTTGATTGCTTTGTTGGAAATGCCTTCAGCCTCCACATGAGATGACCCTCCAGATAACATCTTTTCTTGAGCATTATGTCTTATTTCAAATGATCAGCACCAAAGGTTAGGTTGTCCGGGATGAATGGGAGTATTTTTACTTTTTATTCTGAAACCACTAGCAAAATCCTTGATTAGTTTATGACTGAGTTCAATGGTCTCACAGGGCTGCTGGGGAAAAATTCAGCTTGTTTGATTCAGTAAAGGGCAATGCCCTATATAACCATTTCATTTTATTGCTTATTGATTTGATGGCCAATGATGTTCATGTGCATCTTTTACTTCTATGACAATTGATTTTAATAACATATTATGCAGCACAACATTTCATGGTAAATATGGTAGAACTGCAAATTAGGACATGTGGAATTCTAAGTTGTTATTGTGTTAATAATTTTTATTAAAACAACAAAGGACCTGTTTATAAATTTGGAATACAATGGGAGCATTAGGACATCCACTGTCCCATCCCCCCTTTTGGAATAAAGGCAGGATTAGCTTCGTGGGGTTAAAAGGTCAGAACAGAAGGTCATCCTTTTTGTCAATATTCAAATGGAAAGCTGATTCAGACAGAAAGATACAGCTTAATGGACCAACGAACTCAGTCAGTATTTTGCCAAGAGTATTTTCAAAGTTGAAGGCCGATCTCTGAAAATGTTAACACCTTTTCTAACATTTCCTAATTCAAAACAGGCTACATTTACTCCCTTGATGAGCACCTTAAATAGTATTATTACAAACCATGCCAGTTTAGTAGTGACTACCGAATTGACAGTTTATACCACACATTTCCAATGATGAAAGTTACAGAAGCCAGGGTAGAAGAAAAATTTTTGAAAGTTGAAACTTCCTATCTTCAATTTCAGATTTGTGCAGCGGATAACAAAAGTCATATTACAGGCCATATTTTGACTATACAGAAGATGTGTTGAAAATTGCATATACTTAGGTACATATTTTCAAGGACTTCAATCACTGAAACCTAAAACTGAACAGCAGGATCATAAAGGTCACCCAGGAATACTTTAACAGGCATCATTAAATGCAAACAAAATACAAAAAGACTACCTGAAACATAAATACCCTCTTTTACTGTAACATTTTCCATAAAGCATCCAACTTTCATCTGGGAGTAAATGACTAAGTATGAACTTTTTTTGTGACAATTCGTCTATTCTTTAAAATTGTAGAGACAACATGATGTTTGTTAAGAGCAGACTCTGCAAGTATGAGCAATTTTTATCAAATTAAAACGTACAATAGTTAATAAAGCACATTTAGTCATATGCACATTGTTATTGTCAAATGAAAAAACAACAAACTACACAGCATTTACATAAATGACTATTAATTTCATACAGTCAAGCCTTAACATTTTGCTTTCCTCCTTTCCACAGTTAGTTCTTTTATTTCTGTAATCAGGATCAAGGTGGAGAGGAAACCATTTAGTTCAGTCATCACTGTAGGTAGACACTCTATCACAGACACATGTTAAAGCAAAAGTTCAGAGATCTGACCTCTCTGGCCCCAGGCTGATGGTCTCTGACTCTTGCCAGTACCCTTTCACCTCTCCAGTCCTTTCTCAGACTCCAAGAACCCACTGGATCCTCAAACAGCTCATGCAGCTGCTCCTTCTGCCCCTCGACCTTTCCTGCTCCCTCTCACTCCTCCAATAGTTTCTCTACATTCTGGAGGGCTTGTAGTAACTAGGGATCTGGACATTTAATGTTTTTTTTTTTTTTTTTACTCCTTTAGGTAAAATTGTCAATTCTATTTATTAAATAGAATGTGGATCATGATATTAGAAGATATAAGCATTTTTTCATGACTAATGAATTGAATAAATCAGACTCACCCTCAAGAACAGCATTCATATCGTATGACTTCATTGGTTAAGGGAAGATCTGACAAATACCTCCTTGGTGGCTGGTGTCTGAAATTGCTTTAAGGAGAAAAAGATACTCTATAAGTGAGTTAAAGTTTAAAGAATAAAAATAGCACTATAAGGCAAAAGGACAACTGATTGAGATCAGAACTTCTCTCATGGGGGTAGTAAGGGAGGTAGTAAGAAGGAGGATGTCTAAACTACAGGAGACATTAGAAGACAGCAACTCTGGAAAAATTTTGGTTCATGGCAGCCTAGTTTAATATTAATCATGTTGGAACTTAGAAAGGGGCATTACATATTCTATTTATTTCTGGGAACAATAGTTCTGCACCATGTTGAGAAGGCCATTCGATATTATTATTTTACTCAACTAGTTGTATAAGGCATCTTATTTTGTGCAAGCTCCAAATTATTCTACACTTTTAGTTTTAACTGCCTTACAGTATTTCACTCAGTTTTTGACAGATGTTTATAAAATACCTACTCAGTGTCAGCCACTGCAACAACAGCTGAGGAGGAATAAAACAAATTACATATGTTAAAGTGTATATAGTCTGCTAGAAATTCTACTTTTTAAGAGTTAAAGTTAAAAAAATAAGTGGTAAATGGTATAGTGTTGTATGTAGCATGGAATAGAGAGGAAAGAAAAATGTGCCTAAATTTGACTTTCTGAGATGAAGGAAGCTAATAGAGGTGCTATATGACATCCTTAATTCATTCAACAAATGAATATATTGGAGGCAAAGTCTTGCTCTGTCACCCAGGATGGAGTGCAGTAGTACAATCTTGACTCACTGTAGTTTTGACCTCCTGCGTTCAAGGACCCTCCCACCTCAGCCTCCTGAATAGCTGGGACTACAGGTATGTGCCACCACACCCGTATAATTTTTTTAAAATTATTTTTTGTAGAGACGAGATCTCACTATTTTGCCCATGCTGGTCTAGAACTCTTGGGCTCTCAATCTTCCTGCCTCAGCCTCTCTAAGTGCTGGGACTACAGGTGTGAGCCACCACACTTGGCCCACTCAGCAAATATTTACTGAGTACCTACAAATACCAAGAAAACACCAGAAGGTATAGAAGGTACCATTGTGGGCAATGCAAGCAAAAATCTCTGCCCCCATAATACATACCCTCTAGTGGGTAAGAAATTAATCAAGATAAATAACATATGATATATAAGAAGTGAGAATAAAAGATAAAATAGAGATCACTGTAAACAAAAATGAATTAAAAAATGTAAGACCTCGAACTATAATACTCCTAGGCAAAAACACGAGAGGAATGCTTCAGAATATAGGCCTAGGCAAATATTTTATGGCAAAGATATCAAAAGCACAGGCGACGAAAGTAACAATTGACAAATGGGGCTATATTAAACTGAAAAGCTTCTGCATAGTAAAGGAAACAATCAACAGAGTGAAGAGACAACCTGTAGAAAATATTTGCAAACTATTTATCCAACAAAGAACTAATACCCAGATTATACAAGAAACTCAAACATCTCAACAGCAAAATAAATGCACAATCTGATTAAAAGGGGGGAAAGAATCTCAATAGACATTTCTCAAAAGAAAACATACACTTAACCAACTAATACATGAAAAAAAAGTTCAACATCACTAATCATTGGGGAAAAGCAAATCAAAACCACAATGAGATATCATCTCACCCAAGTCAGAGTGGCTATTATCACAAAAACAGGAAATAACAAATGCTGGGACTCATATATTATTAGTGGGAATCTAACTTTGTACAGCCATGATGGAAAACAGTGTGGAGATTTCTCAAAAAACCGAAAACAGACCCACCATATGATCCAGCAATCCCATTACTGGTTATTTATCCAAGAAAAGGAAATAAGTATATCAAAGGGATACCTGCACCCACATGTTTATTGCAGCACTATTCACAATAGCTAAAATATGGAAAATATGGAATTAACTTAAATGTCCACCAACAGATGAATGAATAAAGAAATTGTGGTATATATACACAATAGAATATTATTCAACCACAAAAAAGAATGCAATTCTATCATTAGCGCCAATGTGGGTGAGCCTGGAGGGCACTAATCTAAACAAAATAAGATAGGCACAGAAAGATAAATACCACATGTTCTCACTCATACGTGGAAGCTATGAAAGACAATTTGAGCCCACGGAGGTGGAGAATAGAATTGCGAGTATTAGAGGCTGAAAAGAAGAGGGGAGAGGGTAGGGTGAGGAGAAGACAATTAATGGGTACAAAATTACATCTAGATGTGAGTAATGAGTTCTGGCGTTCTGTAGCCTTGTAGGGTGAATATGGTTAACTATAATTTATTGTATATTCTTGAAAATCTAGAAGAGAGGATTTTGAATGTTCACAATGCAAAGAAATGGTAAATATTTGAATTGATGGATATGCTAATTACCCCGATTTCATCATTGCATATTGTATACACATATCAAGATATCACTCTGTATTGCCCCAAAACATGTATAACTATTATGTATCAATCAAAAATAAAAGGAATAAAATAAAGCAGAGGTGAAGAAAATGAAATGTTGAAATGAGTGATATTTTTTGTAAGATGTTCATGGATTATTTCCTTGAGAAGATGAGTTATGAGGAAAGATCTGTTTGGGGAGTAATTTGCCAAGTAAATGAGAATTTGGGGGAAACCTATTTGGGACAGAGGACTTGCAGCATAATGTATGTTTAGGGAATAGCAAGTTGTGGGGCTGAATTGTGTGTGTGCACGCATACACTTGTACTGTTGACAAGAAAAATAAAGGAAAGGTTGGATTGGGACCAAGGTGTGTGGCACTCTGCCCACTTTGTTAAGGAATTTGAGCCTTATTAGGACAATGAGACTACATCCTAAGCTTTAAACATCGTAATGATAAGCCTTATGAATCTGGAATGTTGCCTAGAGCAGTATCACTGTGGCATTGGGGCACGACTAGCATTAAATTGTGTATAACCCTAAACAAACAAAGACCCTAAACAAACCAAGATCTACCCAAGCAGTTGTGAGCTCTCCTTGCACTCATATATGTTGATTTCATTTTGTACATGGATGACAATGGACAGAGTTACTGATGTGCAAGAGAAGAGGAGCAAATGAGAAGGTGACACCACAACCCAAAGAGGTGCTAAATAAGGGAATCTTGTGAAAAGCAGAAAAGAGCTGGGTGATAAACATTTAAGAACATTTTTAGATCTAGTCCATTAGTTATTATGTACATAGAAATATTGATATTTTTTATTTTATCTACCTGCTCTTTAGAGTATTTTTAAAAACAATAAAATTGTTTTGTATTTTTAAAGTAGCAGTTCTCAACGCTGGAGTTGCAGACTTGGAGGGATTTCCAAGACTTTCCCAAGGATCCACAAACTAAAAACTATTTTCATAATAATATTATGAAGCCATTTGTCTTTCTACTGTGTTGACATTGGAACTGACGGTGGAAAAGCAAAGATGCTGTTACCTTCGTATGAATGGAGGTAGTGGCACCAGACTGTAACAGCAGTCATTGTGGTCTTCACTGCCGCAGACTTATAGGGAAAAGAAAAAAAACTGACTTCACATAAGAATCTCTTTAATTAAGCATTATTTTCATTAAATCTTTACCTGTGGATACACTTTTTAAAAATGTTGTGTGATGAAAATATACTTACATGGGAAATACATGTAAAGTATGTTTGCCAATGTATGACAGTTCTCATGAGGAAAATGTCATTTGTGTTACGAGCTGAATCAGCCACTTTTTTTTATGGAACACCATCTCTACTTGTGAAAATGGCTATGGTTATTGAGACTTGCATATTTAGCAGAAATGTTTTTAAAAAATAATCAAAATGAGCCTGTTATTTACTTTAAGCACAATAATTGTTAGGATTTATTGCGAATGATAAAATTTTAACTTTCAAGCAGAAATTAGTATTTTGGGAAATTTCTATCCACCTCCTTGAGCTTGACATCTTCTTAATACTTAAACAGACTCCTCTTATGAAATTAGTGGTGATTTTAACAAATGTGATTTTTTCGATATTGTATAAAGATCATTTGAAAGAACTACCTAAATCAATAAATCAGTTATTTTTCAAATGGCCAATGTCCATGATGTTATAAAATTAAGGCAGGAATGAAAGATCCATTCAAAGCATAAGACAGAGAGACTTTAGTACTAGCAAGTATGAAAAACTCACTGCCATGATTTCAGATGTTTTAAAAATAAGGCAGGAATAAAAGATCCATTCAAAGCATAAGACAGACAAACAGATTTTAGTATGACCAAGTATGAAAAATTCACTGCCATGATTTCATACGTTTTATTGCAACTGACCTTTAAGGAACTATTAGTTATTGGCTGGGTGTGGTGGCTGAGGCAGGCAGATCACTTGAGTTCAGGAGTTTGAGACTAGCCAGTCCAACATGGCAAAAGCCCAACTCCAGTAAAAATCCAAAAAAAAAAAAAAAAAATTAGCTGGGTGTGGTGGTGTGTGCCTGTAGTCCCAGCCACTCAGGAGGCTGAGACAGGAGAATCACTTGAACCCTGGAGGCGGTGGTTGCAGTGAGCTGAGATCATTCCACTGCACTCTAGCTTGGGCAACAGAGTGAGACTGTCTCAAAAAAAAAAAAGAAAAGAAACTATCAGTTGTTAATTTTGAGTGTAGCATCAAAGAATAATATCCACAATCTTCTGAAAAAGCATTAAGATACTCTTTCCTTTTCTAAAGTATTTATCTGTGAGGCCATATATTTTTCATGTACTTTTACCAAAACAACATAATGCAGTACTCTCAGGGCAAACGCAGGTAGGAGACTCTACCTGTCTGTTATTAAGCTAGACATTAAGGAGATTGGCAAAAATGTACAATGCCAATTTGTTCATCGTTTTAGGAAAAATGAATATTTTTCATGAAGTTGTTACTTATGTAATAGGTCTATTGTTATCTTAATGAATACAATTTTTTTTTAGTTTTAATTTATAATATGTAAAATACTAACAGATAGCATAAAAAAATGAAATCAGATTTGTCAGATTTACCAAATAAAAATACAAGACACAGAGTAAACTCACATTTCAAATAAATATGAATACCTATTAGTATACATAAGTCCCATGTAATACTTGGGACATACTTGCACTTTTAATTCATTGTTTATTTGAAATTTGAATTTACCTAGTCATCCAATATTTTATCTAGCAAGCCTACTTGGGAGTTCTCAATAATTTGTAATGGTATAAAGGAGTCCCAAGACCGTGGTTTGAAAACTATGCTTTAATGCATTCTGTGGGTTACCCTTTTTCCATTTTCCATTTCTTTTTTCTTCTACTTACTCAGCATCAGTGAGGCTTAACTATAACTAATTACTATACATGCCTTATTACCTCTAGACTTAATTGCTATTGAATCTTTTGTTTTCGCAGTCAGTTCTAGACACAGCTTATTCATCTATGTATATTTTGCTCAAGTAGGAAATGAATGTGTTGTAGTACCATAACTGATAAATTTATTTTAGCATATTTCACGGACAACAGTGGTGGACCCATATGCATGCATGATGTGAAACCATGTTGGAGATGCTTTTATTAAAATATTAAATATGACGAAATAGCTCCTATATTCTCTTTGTATAGCAATATAAAAATGAAGTATTTGGTATAGATGCCTAAAAATTTGTGACTTTAGACAAATGTTCCAGAAAGAGAGCATAATGCAATGTAATATGTGTCAGAGATATTATATCAGTTTTTTGTTTAATGCTTGCAAATACCTTGCCTGTCCTGGGTTGACTAAATGACATATTTGCACTGCAAATAGCACTTATGGAAAAACAATAGACTTTGAAATGAGATGCTAGTTAAAGTTGTATAAAACTGAACCCAAATTTATTAAACAAGTTATTTGTCTATGTTAGCATATTGTATTAGTTCATTTTCATGCTGCTGATATCGTGAGACCTGTTCACTATCACGAGAACAGCATGGGAAAGACCTGCCACCATGATTCAGTCATCTCCTATGGGTCCCTCCCACAACACGTGGGAATTATGGGAGCTACAAAATGAGATTTGGGTGGGGACACAGAGCCAAACCATATCATATATAGAAACCATACCTGTGTCCTTTGCAGGGACATGGATAAAGCCGGAAACCATCATTCTCAGCAAATCATCACAAGGACAGAAAACCAAACACTGCATGTTCTCCCTCATAGGTGGGAATTGAACAATGAGAACACATGGGAACAGGGGAGGGAACATCACACACCAGGGCCTGTCGGGGGCTGGGGGCCTGGGGGAGGGATAGCATTAGGAGTAATACATAATGTAAATGATGAGATAATGGGTGCAGCAAACCACCATGGCACATGTATATACCTATGTAACAAACCTATACGTTGTGCACATGTAGCCTAGAACTTAAAGTATAATAATAAAAAAAAAAAAGCAAAGGAAAGAAAAGAAACCATACCTGTGAAGAAATCAGTGGCCCCCAGTGGTTTTTTCAGAGGAAAAATCAACAAATTCAGAGTGCGATACACCCTTGAGTACTACAGCACTCATATAACAAGAGCTTATTCCTAAAAATAAAAATGTGACTTTTAAACAAAGCTAAATTCATTTAAAAGTGTGATCTAAAGATTTTATATCTACAGAAAAAAGTATGCATACATACAGAAAAATATTAACTGCAGTTATCGTGGGAGATTAGGATTATAGATAACTTTCTATTTCATATGCATCTATAAAATAGATTTATATCTTTGGACTACATTTAAAATCTGAAAGAAGCCGTCAAGATAAAGCGTTTTGAAAATTACCTTTTTTTTTTTTTTTGAGACGACGTTTCGCTCTTGTTGCCCAGGCTGGAGTGCAGTGGCGCGATCTTGGCTCACTGCAACCTCCGCCTCCTGGGTTCAAGCAATTCCCCTGTCTCAGCCTCCTGAGTAGCTGGGACTACAGGCGCGTGCCACCATGCCCAGCTAATTTTTTTGTATTTTAGTAAAGACTGGGTTTCACCATGTTGGCCAGAATGGTCTCGATCTCCTGACCTCGTGATCCGCCCACCTCGGCCTCTCAAAGTGCTGGGATTACAGGCATGAGCCACCGCGCCCAGCCAAAATTACCTTTCTTTTAAAAAGCGAGATCAGACTTCACAAGCTACTCTTTAACTTGTGTTTACAATGTGTCTTAGATCTCTTTCCATGTCAGTATCTATATCTTTTCGTTGCTACATAGCAGGATATACTAACATTTTTACCCTTTCTCAAGCACTTTTTGTTGCTATTTCTAACAGTGCTGTTATAAACATGATTACCCAAATCTCTGTGCCACTGTGGGAAGTTCACAGGGCAGTGGGGTAAAATAAAAAATAGTTTCGGGTAGTGGCATGGATGGAAAGGAAGCATGCATACAATTATTTTTATCTGTATATCATTCTGTGGCACTTATACAGAGGACTTCATCTTCCTGAGAGCTCACGGAAGGTTTGGAAACACCAAAGAATTTGTCTTAATGGAACCTGTCTTTTTGTTATTATGCTGTGTCCAATACCCTAAATTGCTTTATACAACATCCATTCTAACCTACCGGTAACATGAAGCAGCTGGAAAGTTAAACTACATTTCTCAGACACATTGAAGGCTAGAACATGATTTACGTTCCTTCATACTCTTGCAAGAATGTTTAGAATCTGAATCAAATAGAAGAAAAAAAGCCAAGTTTGAGGCATAGATTTTGCTGGCGAGGATAAAGGCCGAGGTGGCAGCTAGCAGTGACTGCCCAATGTGGTAGGTGGATTCCTGATTCAGCAGCTTCCTGGAGCAGCCTTGGCATATTTCTGGATCATGGCAGAGTAGCCTGGGACTGAAGTCAGCAGTATTAGCAGCAGATTCATAATCTGTCAGCTTCCTGCATCTGTGGTGGTTGTTTACCTGCTGAAGGCAAAGGCAGAATGTTTCTGGGAGCTACTATTTTTCCTGGGCATTAAGAATAGAACTGTTCTTCCATTTCTTTCAATAAATTTATTGGTTTTGAATTCTTAAAATTTCTTGTTACTTATATGATCTAAAGGATAGATCAGAAAACTATGGCCCATAGGCCAAAGCTAGCTCACTGCCTGTTTTTGTATAGCTTACAAAATGTTTTTTACCTTTTTTTTTTTTTTTTTTTTTTTGAGACAGAGTCTTGCTCTGTCACCCAGGATGGAGTGTAGTGGCGTGATCTCAGCTCACTGCAACCTCCACCTCCCGGGTTAAAGCAATTCTCCTGCCTCAGCCTCCTGAGTAGCTGGGATTACAGTTGTGCATCACCACACCCAGCTAATTTTTATATTTTTAGTAGAGACGGGATTTCACCATGTTGGCCAGGCTGGTCTCGAACTCCTGACTTCATGATCCACCCACCTCAGCCTCCCAAAGTGCTGGGATTACAGGTGTAAGTAAGCCACTGTGCCCGACTACATTTGTAACTGATTAGAAAAAAATGAAGAGCACTGGGCGCAGTGGCTCACACCTGTAATCCCAGCACTTTGGGAGGCTGAGGTGGGTGGATCATGAAGTCAGGAGTTCGAGACCAGCCTGGCTAACACTGTGAAACCCTGTCTCTACTAAAAATACAATTTTATTTTAAAAAATACAATAATTTTTTTCCCGGGCGTGGTGGCAGGCGCCTGTAATCCCAGCTACTCTGGAGGCTGAGGCAGTGAAATGGCGTGAACCCGGCAGGCAGAGGTTGCAGTGAGCTGAGATTGCGCCACTGCACTCCAGCCTGGGCGACAGAGTGAGACTCCATCTCAAAAAAAAAAAAAAGAAAAGAAAAGAAGAAGAATATTTTGTGACATGTAAAAATTACATGAGATTCACATTTCAGTGTCCATAAATAAAGTTGTATTGGAAGACTTCACTTTGATACATTTGCACATTAGCTATCCGTGCTTTCGCACTAAAACAGCAGAATTGACAAGCTACAACAAAGACTATATGCCCACAAAGCCTAAAATATTTGTTATCTGACCTTTTACACAAAAAGTTTGTCGACTCTTGATATAGAGTGAACACTCTCGATTCAACTGAACGATGATTACTATAGATGCCGCCGTATTAAGACATGTAAGAACAGAGGCACAAATGATAACGCATTAATTACATTGAAATTGAAGTCCCTGATACCTTTTCTATTTCTCGTATCTAGTCCTGTCACACAATTTTCACATTGGAACGATAATCCATAAAGTAACAAAGGGTTTACAAGTGATGGTAGCCATTAGCACTGTTCACCAGTGATTTCTGTTCCTACTCATGGGCTGATGGCAGCATTGTACTTCTACACCTGGTTGATATTAGATATGACCATGTGACTTGCTTTAGCCAATAACATTTGAGCAGAAAGAATACATCTCACATCAAAGCAAAAGTTTAAGAGCCAGTGTGAGTCTTGCTGTGTTCTCTTTTTCTGCTGTCATGGTTATTTATCAGCAACTTTGTGAGACTCCATCAACCAAGATCTCTTCTGAGTCACTATGATGAATTGTAGCCCCTCAACTCTCATGCATGTAGCGTGAGTGAGAAATTAATTAACCTTTGTTGTTTTAAGGGAACAAGGTTTGGGGGCATTTGTTACTGCAACATAACCAAACTATCCTGACTAATGCTTCATTACATAAATTGTGATGAAGTTTTAAAATCCTATGAGTTGGATATGTAAAACACAAACATGCTTTTTCTTTTTTTTTTCCAATTAATTTTTTTTATTATTATTATACTTCAGGTTTTAGGGTACATGTGCACAATGTGCAGGTTTGTTACATATGTATCCATGTGCCATGTTGGTTTGCTGCACCCATTAACTCGTCATTTAGCATTAGGTATATCTCCTAATGCTGTCCCTTCCCCCTCCCCCCACCCCACAACAGGCCCCAGAGTGTGATGTTCCCCTTCCTGTGTCCATGAGTTCTCATTGTTCAATTCCCACCTATGAGTGAGAACATGCGGTGTTTGGTTTTTTGTCCTTGCGATAGTACTGAGAATGATGGTTTCCAGTTTCATCCATGTCCCTACAAAGGACATGAACTCATCATTTTTTATGGCTGCATAGTATTCCATGGTGTATATGTGCCACATTTTCTTAATCCAGTCTATCGTTGTTGGACATTTTGGTTGGTTCCAAGTCTTTGCTATTGTGAATAGTGCCGCGATAAACATACGTGTGCATGTGTCTTTATAGCAGCATGATTTATAGTCCTTTGGGTATATACCCAATAATGGGATGGCTGGGTCAAATGGTATTTCTAGTTCTAGATCCCTGAGGAACTGCCACAGTGACTTTCACAATGGTTGAACTAGTTTACAGTCCCACCAACAGTGTAAAAGTGTTCCTATTTCTCCACATCGTCTCCAGCACCTGTTGTTTCCTGACTTTTTAATGGTGGCCATTCTAACTGGTGTGAGATGGTTTTTCTATTTCTAAAAAAATGACATGTTGGTCAGAAGATCCCATTCCCACAGATAGGGGGAAACCACAGATAGGGGGAAAATGTGAAAAGTTGCCAATAATGAGTAACTTTTTTCTTTGTTATTGTTTTCAATAAAGAAATTAAAAGTGTTTTTGTTGGGTAAAGAAATATTCAGCACATCCAAAATTTAAATCTTTACCAAGGATATTTCATTACTGTCAACAGATGTGTATTTCCCTTCCTTGCCAAGCTGGCATCTAAGTGAACAGGGACTCCTAAGATTTATAGGGGAGGGGTGGGACTGTGGGTGTATGTCCTCTTCCCCAAGTGTTTTTACTTCGGATGGTTGCCATGTGTTGTGTATTCTTTTCCTGGGCAGCTGGCAACGATGAGACTAGATGGCTGTGTTCATTAGATCTTGGGGCATGACACTGGCACTTGCTGTTGAACTATGTGAAGGTCCCTACATGCCACAGTGTTCTTGTCCTGACTCCAGGTTCTCTCATTCACTCAGCTCTTCTTTACTTGAATGTGGAATTCTCAGTTGCTTTATCTCACTCTCACCTGAAGTGCACAGAGCTCAGGGAAGCTTTTTTTGAAGGTCATCTTTCTGGCCTTTTTCAAACCTACTGCTTGGTGTTTTGTTGAATGTAGCCCTCAAAAGACAGCTTCTCTAAGAGAACTGCCTTTTTTCCAAGACATGTCTAGGATTCCTCAAAGCCTATATGAGTATTTCTATGCCCTTAGGTCTTTGGATTTGAACCAAAGGGAGGAAGCAAGAGAGCCCACATGTCTTACTCTTGCAGTTACCTTTCTCTGGCTCTCACCCTCCCCTTTATCTTCTGGAGCCAGGGGGTCTTTCCACTGCCTCTCCCAGCTGCTAGGAGTTTCTCCATGCTCATTCTTCTTCATTTCTGGGTATTCATCCTTGACTTCTCTATTACAATATAGCTGAAGGGCCACAGGGCATAAATGTGGCTACCAAGAGGAGAATATTACTTCAGAAGGTATTTCAAAAGTGTTATCATTATTATGTTACTCTCTGTATTAGGCCATTCACATTGCTGTAAAGATACTACCTGAGACTGGGTAATTCATAAATAAAAGAGGTTTAATTGACTCACCGTTCCACATGGCTGGGGAGGCCTCAGGAAAGTTACAATCATTGTGGAAGGTGGAGGAGAAGCAAGCACCTTCTTTACAAGGCAGCAGGAGAGAGAGAGTGTGGAGGGGAAACTGACACTTTTAAAATGGTAATATCTTGTGAGCACTCCCTCACTATCATGAGAACAGCAGGGAGGTGCTGCCCTCATGATCCAGTCACCTCTCACCAGATTCTTCCCTCGATACGTGGGGATTACAACTGGAGATGAGATTTCGGTGAGGACACAGAGCCAAACCATATCACTTTCCATAGACCCAATAATTAAGAAAACACAAATACCACATATGTTTAAATATAAGATTAGTTAATTTTTTAAAAATTATGGCTTAGAAATAAGAAAGTCATCTGAAAGAATTTTGATGTTAAATAGTACCCTAGCATTTTAACAATATATTTATATTTGGGAAAGATCCATTAACCCCAAACACTTATGTGATTAAATTTCTTAAAAGAGGCGAGTAAATAAACTTATTTATACCTAATAATTATTCCTGGAATATGCCATGATAATCACAAGTTTTGGATATAAACATACCTTTAATGTATCACTTTAAAAAGTAAAGTAGTGATGACTAAGTTGTCCAAATAATAACTACCAAATGAATATTTGTGGCTTGGGGTGAAACTCAAAGTGCTTACCATTTCTGCAAATTATAAAAAAGCTGTATCTCCAACAACTTATATGGAAAGGAAGGTCATAAGCTCTTTGGTTTAGAAGACTCAAAAAGTCTTCTAGTTACAGCAAAGATACTGAGGTCTAAAGGATACTTAAAAAATACCTTTTCTTATATGCAGGCATTATAAAGTATTTACACAAGTGATGAGGTTTCATGTAGTTGCTTCCCAGAATGGAAGCAAAAAAATAGCAACAAATATTCAGTAATGTACCATTTAAAATAATATGTGATTTTTAAATTGTGTGCAGCCAAAACAGATGTTCCTTGCCCTGTGATGGAACTATATCCTGATAAACCCATTGTAAGTTGAAAATATTAAGTCAAAAATGAATTTAACACACCTAACCCACTCAACATCATAGCTTTGCCTAACCTACATTAAATGTGCTCAGAACACTTGTATTAGCCTACAATTTGGCAAAATCATCTGACACAAAGCCTATTTTATTATAAACTATTGAATCTGTCTTGTACACAGTACTTTGCCAAGATGGAGGCGGATGAAATTTCAAAATTTGAAGTAAAATTTCTTTTGAATGCCTATAGCTTTCACATCATCATAAAGTCAGAAAGTCATAGGTGGAATCATCATAAGTCAGACTGCCTGTAATTAAATTTCATAAAAAGATCTTTAAGCCACATCTCTAAAATGATGTATATTCCAGTTAGCAAACAAAACAAAAAAACCACACATAAAAAATCTCCTTTTAGAATCCTCTCTTGGGAAAATGGGGGATCGTTTTATATTCAAGTTTGCTTAATATTCAATACATTGCAGGATTTTAAGTCTCTCCAACCAATATTTTTCTGCATAAATGTAGCTCCTGCTACTTAGGAATAACTATACTTTTTTTCAAAGTTCTCAAATTTCTGTTCTGATGAGCCTTCTGTAGTTAGCATGTTTATACACATTTTTTGAAGTTTTCATAATATCTTCTATTTACTAAATTCCAAGCTAACATTTCCAGCATCTTTTAGCAGCATTATGAGTAACTATCACCTAATGAAAAAAATCCTTTCTCATTGGATATTACTGTTCCTCTTCTACCTATTCTGAGACCCCAAACTAAATCTCAGGCAATTCCAGTATGACATTCACTGGACCCCAACTAGTCTTTGTTGGACCTGCCTTTCATAAAATTACAGTGACCTCTCTTTTTCAGAATTTATCCCAAAGATTACTTTTATATCATTTGACAAAAACAAAGAAGCTCTTCAGTTTGAAAATAGAAACTATTCTACAGCAGATAGAGAGGGAAAAATGCAAAAAGAAGGAGAAAAGACAACAAAAAAATGAAGAGCATGAAAGGCCCTGTAGAAAGCTAAGGGAATTTGGTGCAAAACCAGCTTGCAGTGTCTAAAAATGTGATTCCAAGTTTGGAACCACTTTCATTTTCCAGAAATGGCAAATTTCTGCTTGAAGAGGTCTTACAAAAATTTTTTAAAATATTCTTAATTACCAATCTGAAATAAACCTAGAAGAAAGTAATATGTATTCCCTAAATTCAGGAACTCTTTTTAAAACTGTCCATCCCCACAGTTCTTTCTACTTTTTAAAAGAACTTTCCTATGTTTTATTTTAGAATAGACAAAGGGGATATTATCTCTTCGTTTTCGAAGAAAGCCAAAGACAAAATAGGTTCAGTGACTTGCTCAGGATCACACAGCTAAGCCAGAGGCAGAAGGAGGACTGGACCAGGCCCAGGAACCTCCCAGCATCACTGCACTGCCAGCTTCAATTATGTAACAAGTCTCTCAAGTTCTCATCTGGATTCAGCAACGTTAGCAGGAGGGATGCCCAGTAACAACCCTCATCTAGTATTCTAAGTCACCAAGGCAAGGTGAAGATAATTTAATCTCAGCAATTTTTTCCTTCTTACCTTTAACTCAAGGGATGAATACATTATTCCGAGAAGCAATTGCCCCATGGCTGGTATCGTACATTACACTCTAAAGGCTGATGGTTGATTACAAGTGGTTACTAATTTGGGCCCAATGAATGGGCCTGAACCCAGGAATCATATTGTAGTTTCCCAGGCAGCAGAATCCAAATCTACTTTCTTTTCCTACCTTTTCCCTCTGTGCTAGTGTGCACAGGTGCACCAATCTAGTGTGCCAAAAGCAATCTCTTTGTGTGTGCTGAATGGATTTCTTACCCTCTTAGCAAGAGCAACATCTACATCTGGGCACAGATCAAAAGAAAAAGTTGCCTCAGCAAATTTTTAGTCATTTTGGATTTAGGGATTAAAAAGATTTGATCATGTTTTATTGTGTTCTCTGTGACTAATAGCTAATTTCTGGAATTAACCACAAAGGAAAGAGAAGAAAACATGGCTCTAGAGTTTTTCATGCCATTGTGGATATGGTTTTGAATGTCTTGACTGACGTGTATCCACAGGCATAACGAAAGCAAGTTTCCGAGGTCTTATTCACATTATAAATCACTCTGCAACAGTTCACAGAGTATGTTGATACTTGTTGGCAGAGGAGGAGAATATTCAGTTACAGGAAGCATTTCCTAGTGATGTGTGAAATATGTCGTGAAAAATCATGACTAAACAAATGTGCTACCTTGGTCACTGAGAGGTGGACGTTTGTATCAACTGGGTTGATCAACTTCACTCTCTCTTGACTTCAACAAGGCTACACTCTTCAGGTTCTCCTGCTTCTCTAAGAGCTTCTTAATTTCCTTCTATGATTCCTCTTCCCAAAAGGAGATAGCGTTCCCCAATGTTCAATCTTCAGTGGTCTCTCCACTTTATGTCCCTCATACTTTATCCTCTCAAAGCTGTTATCTGAATGGCCGTTACCTTCAATGGCTTAATTTTAAGCCTTCTAAGAAAGCATTAGAAATTTAGTCAAACTTTACTGTTAGAATAATCTCTACATCTAAATTCTTCCTCAAACAATTTTCAAATGGATATTTCTCCTTCAACTGACTGCTTTGGCATTCAACATTACTAAAATGTATCATTTCTAGACCTCCCTGTCTCATCTCCTATCCAAACAATTTCCTCCCCAACTTTCCTAGCTCCACTAAGTTGCCTCTCTGCCTTCATTCTTTCCCTGGCAAAGCAGCCAGCATACTACTGCCAGATTCATCTGTCCAAAGAACAACCATTAGCCTGCTAAAAACCCACAAAATGATCATCTTGTGCTCATAACTAGGACTATTCAGCCTGAAATACAGAACCTGCCAAAATCTGGTCTTATCCTGTCCTTGCAAACTTATCTTTCATTGCTGCTTTAGGGACTGTCTACTTCTGTCTCCTCAGAGTTTCCAATACATTTTGAACTTTCAAACCCTCTCTCTACCTTAGTTCATCCTGCTCTCATTGCCGGGAACTCCCTTTCTTCATTCTTTCCTGATATTTAAATCTCATCTCTCCCTGTTTTTCAGGGCCCGGACAAACTCCATCTCCTCTGTCAGGACTTATTTTGATCATCCAGTACTAAATGACCACCCCCTTCTCTGCCTTCCTCAAATTTTGTGGCCTGCACCTCTTTTCTTTTCTTTTCTTTTCTTTTCTTTTCTTTTCTTTTCTTTCTTTTCTTTTCTTTCCTTTTCTTTTCTCTTCTCTTTTCTTCTCTTTTCTCTTTTCTTTTCTTTCTTTCTTTCTCTCTCTCTCTCTCTTTCTTTCTCTTTCTTTTTTGGAGACGGAGTCTTGCTCTGTTGCCCAGTCTGGAGTGCAGTGGCGTGATCTCAGCTCACTGCAACCTCCACCTCCCAAGTTAAAGCAGTTCTCCTGCCTCAACCTCCCAAACAGCTGGGACTACAGGCATGTGCCATCACACCTGGATAATTTTTGTTATTTTTAGTAGAGACAGAGTTTCACCATGTTGGCCAGGCTGGTCTCAAACTCCTGAATCCAGGTGATCCACTTGCCTTGGCCTCTCAAAGTGCTGGGATTACAGGCGTGAGCCACTGCACCCAGGACTGCACCACTTTCTAAGCACGGATTACTCATAGCCTCACGTTGTTAAAATGTTATTTATTGTCATATCATCTCCCTTAATAACTCATACGCCTCCTGAGAGCCTAGAGTACCAAACAACTTATGTATCTTTGCATTTATAATTTTTCCACAACAAAAACATCAGCAATTTGTTAATATTCATTTTTATTACTATTATAACAAACAATATTCAGAAAATGTGTTATAGACACGCACACATTGAATTATGTGTATACATGGCTGTCAATGAATTACAGTCAGATGAAACCCGAATACAAGCAGAGTTGGCAATTGTATGGAGTGGAAAGATAAAAATTTTAATGTCCAGCATAATCAAAAGTGAGAATAAAAGAATAAATAAGACAAAAACTATTATTTTACTTCTTATAATGCATATGAAAGAATTAAAAAGGGAAGGAGGTGAGAAAGACTTTAAAATGCCTTGGGGTGCCCAGGGGAATTTTCTTGCTAAAATAATGGCAAAGATGAGAAAGAGAATGCCACATTCCTAGCAGTCAATCTAAAGAAATGGTAAAAGTGTGATACTATGGAAGCAATTTTATATTTGTAAAAGTAATAGATGTTTGCTTATGTAGCATGGTGGAAATTTGCAAACTTATAAAAAGTGCACAAAAGTAGATTGTTTAGTGTTGCCTATATTTTTCCTCAGGAATATCTATTATGCTATGATTTCAAGTCTGTATTTTCCCTGCCAATCTAACTGACACCTCTTCTGGATTTGTTAGCTCAAACATATGACTATAAATTCACCTTATATTAGGTCATCAGCCTGTTTTACTGGATCCATCTCTCTTGCAAAGTAAGTGAAATGTGTGCTGTGAATTTTTTTTACTATTGCCATGGAAATTTCAGCTTCAATGCTACTAATGGCTTGTGATTTTTAATTAACAGATCATTTGATTTTTATAAATATGTGCATGACTTTCCTAATATCATTTTAATTGATTTTGTTTAAATAGCTTTATTTCTAAAACTGCAATCAATATGGTTCCTAGAAAAAGGAAGCAGACCAAAAATACTGGATGTAAGCCATTTTACAAGATGTCTTTCTGTTCAAGCAAATTATTTAGAAGAAAGATGACCTTTTAATTATGCTATTCAATTATTTTCTACTATACTAAATGTATTTCACTTTTTTGTAGTTATAAGGCAGTCTTGCTTAGGTCATTCCAATGAGTTCTCTAACACATGCTCAAGAAATACTTGCAAAACTAACTCGTTCCTGTTAATGAAAACAAAAACTATTACTGTAGGTGGCTTCGATCCTAAGCACATGGAAAACAGATTATTTTTTAAATATTTTTATTATAGGTCAGAGTAACTTTTTGTAAGTACATTTATCTTAAAAAACAATGCTCATTTGAGTAACCATGTCTGAGTACATACTGGAAAGGATATAAATAGGAGACATCGCTTCCAATGTAAAAATTCACATTTTTATTGTTCCTTTTGGTTGGTTTCACGTGTTTTTCATGTCAATGGAAAGTTATATTTGTGGAGAACTCTAGAAACAATGAATTATCAACTTCAGGTAGGATGAAATGCCGAGAAAATAGCCAGTATAAACATCTCACAATTTCATGGGTTATCTATCCCCCCAAAAAAAATTTCTCAGATAAATCATTCATATTTAGGTCAGGGGTGTGCAGAGAAGACGAGAGAGAAACTTGGAGGAACAGGAAAGAGGAGAATCTACTCACATGACCTTTGGGATACATGGCATATTGATTTTCGGTCAACTCCTCTGGTTAATGGGAGTACACTAGACTATTGAACACTAGCAGATGGGCCAAGTATTACATGGGTAATGAAAAGAATTGAGTATGACTTAGAGGGGTGTTAGGGGTACTGCGAAAATGTAAATGAGTCTAGTACATTTGTAGACTAAAATGAATTTATTGAGCCTCGTGATCTTCAAAAACTATTTGTCCATCTGAAATAAGCAACATTTTTACACTTTTTTTGGAAATATACTTAGGGGCTAAAGTGCAGATTTCTTACATGTGTATATTGCATAGTGGTGAAGTGTGGGCTTTTAGTGCACCCCTCACCCAAGAAGTGAACATTGTACCCAATAAGTAATTTTTCAAACTTCACTTCTTTCCCACCCTCCTACCTTTTGTAGTCTCCAATGTCTATTATTCAGTTTAAAGATATGCTTTTAAATATCCTTATTTTTCAATGCTATATTAGGTTATGAAAATTTTGCCTATTTAAAAAAATCATTTAGTGACAAAAAGAAATGAACAATTAAGTCACAAAAAGGTATAGAGTACTGTTACATGCAAAGCATTAAGTGAAAGAAGCCAGTTGAAAAGGCCATGTACTATATGATTCCAAGGATATAACATTCTGGAAAAGGCAAAACTATCGAGACAGGGAAAGATTAGTGGTTGTTAGGGGCTCAAGGTGGGGGAGGGAAGGAAGCGATGAACAGGTGGATCACAGAGGATTTTTAAGGTGGTGAAATTATTCAGTATAAAATGATAATGGTTAATACATATCATCATACATTTATTAAAATCATAGAACTGTACAATAAAAAGTGTGAACTTTTATATAAACTGTGAACTACAGTTAATAATGTATCACCATTTATTAATTGTAACAAACGTACTAGACTAATGCAAGATCTTAATAATAGGGGAAACTGTTGTGGATGGGAAGAGTATATGGAATTCTATGTACTATCTGCTCAATTATTTTGAAAATCTAAAACTGTATTAAAAATGTCTATGAATTATTTTAAAAGCCATTCTCATATGTTTAGTTCCCATGACTTTTTATTAAAATAAGAATGGGGGTTTTTCCCCCAAAGAAAACAAGTATTTTCTCTTCATAGGTTAAAAAAAAAAGTTTTCACTCTTAATATTGAAAAACATTTAGGTATGTGTTTGTTTTTACCATTAATTCAGTAGTTCAAAGTGACTAATGCTTTTTATTTAATGCCAAATCACTAAACTTTTGTAGTTAAATAAAAAAATAGTATGATAGTATATGTGTAGTTTTAGTGAACTATAAGTTGTCCTGGGCATTGAGATATTGAGATTCCAGTAAGTAAAAGGTTAAGACTCCTAAGTTGTACATTTCTCAAATATATCCCACCCCTGAAGTATCAGGGATTTCCCAAAAAGGTTAAACTGTAGTTTCCTAGTGGCTGAGGTCAGAGAGAGAAAAAAGGCAGTCTTTGAAACAATGCGTGCTCAATATTTAAAGTCTGTTGAGCCAGATGGCTGTGAGGCGGAGGGAAGCCCATTCACCTTTTGTCTTCTTTATGTTATGGCTTCTGATTGTTCTTAGCAATCCCAGATGTTCCTTGCTTTAAATCTCTTTCTCTCCTGGTTCCTAACCTTATGTCTTGTGTATTTCTTCTGGAAAGGTCTGTGGAATTGCCTTTCCCATATTGTGCTGGGATTAAGTCTTTAATGATGCGTTTCCAAATGACCACAGCCCTTTACTCTAAGACAATAAAAGTGTTTTCCATCTTTCCTAGCCTCACTCTTTAAAAGATTACCTATAATGACTTAATTCATATTCTGAAAATAATTAAAATGAGGTCACCCTAGGATAAACTAATGCTGTGATGTGTGTGGTTTCACTTATAGCATCTCACTTCAAAGGTAATAAATGTATTTTTTAACTCTTAATTTTTAATACAATGTTAAAATTATTATACATGCCAGAATTTCCAATATGGTTTTGATTTTAAATATGAGATATTTCCGTGCCTACATAAAGTATCAGTGAGGCCTTCAAAGTTGCAAAATTTTAGCAAATAGTGATTAAGTTACATAAGCTCATAAATATTAAACTAAAAACATGCACATAAAACAACAAAAAAACTTTTAGCACCAAATAAAGGGAAGATGTGGATATTAGTTATAACATAATTAGTTATAAAAAATTATATGTAGCTGTATAATTGTATGTAGTTATATAAGGAACTAGTTTTATATATATGCAAAGGCACAACTGTGATGCTTTACAAAATACTAAGGCTGTTGAAATCTGGAGAATATAAAAATGGTTGATAAATGTTCCAGCAAGACAGCAATATAAGGTGATTAATAAATAAAATACCCCCAAGGTGTCATTATAGTTATTGTTTTTACAGTTTGCTATTTATTCAAAATTGCATAACTTAAAATTATTAACATTATCAAAAGTTGTCTAAAATGACAAGACAAAGATCACTCTTGAAGAAACTTCGCAAGGAAAATGAGTAGCTTTTTCTAAGAAAATACAATATTTCCACACATTATTTTACTCTCTGTATATTAGCTAGATGAACGTTGCTCTTGCTGAAAATCTGCCATCAGTTTATCAAAGAAGCAGCATTTGCCTCTCAATTAAGTAGTCAAAAAGAATTTTTTAAATTAAAGATAATCCTCTTATCATGAGATTTTGATTTTATAAAAAGTACAATTGAATATCATCCTCTGAAAAACAGTTTCAGATTTAAGGATGCACCTCTAGTCTTGTTTTTTCATTGTTTATAACAAAAATTTCACCAAAAATGAAAGCAAAGTAACTGTAAAAAATACATTGCTTCCAAAGCAAAGTAGATTTTTCTGATAGATACTAGACAAAATCACTCATCTCATCTTTATAACTAATTTCTCTATCTACAAATATAAAGTCATTTCTATACTAAATTAGCACATACCAAAGTGGATGGGAAACAGATAGCAAAACTCTAAGAGGACATCAGGCATTTGAAATGAACAATAATGGTGGAGGTGGGCAGAGAAGCCATGTGCTGGTGATGGGGTGATGAGGTGACACAGAACATAAATAAAAGACAGTCTATAATAATAGTATAGGGATGTTCCTGGTGAACTCAGAATGTAACCAGAGAGGAAGAATGCAAAACTAGCTTCCTGGGAAGTGGGAAAAGTTTGCATAACAAAGAAAGAGAGTTTGAGGTTTTTTGTTTTGTTCTGTTTGTGTTTTTGTTTTGTTTTGTTTTTTGTAAATTAGAGACACTGAGTATGCAGGAACTGTGCCATCATGAAAACTCATATTGACTAATGCTAGCATTCCAAACATTTAAAAATACATTGAAGTGTTCATTTACTGCAATCCAGAGGTCATTTTTATACTGATTACGGACATTGGGATCCTGGACAAGCCGTGGATGCCCAATTGAAACCATTTAACCAATCTTTATAATACAAATAAATTAATAGTGGCTTGCCAAGATATAGTTGATGAAGGAAAGACAAATGGTAATTGAACAAGCAAATTTCTTCAAGGAAGTACAAAAGAACAATAGAACATCAACTTGAACTCTGCACTCGACAGGCCAAGTCTGAGAAAGCCTGTCACACATGCACATTCTTTTCTGAGGGAAAACACCTCACCCACCTCCTATTTTCCACACACTAGATATTAGTTCTCACAGCCACTGCTGATCAGACCAGATCAGGGCACGAAACAAAAAGAAGATGGACCAAGAGATTTCTTCTCAGAATATTCACTGAGAATCAGTGATGGATTGAGTCCATTAAAGCACAAAGGGTATAATGGACACACAGGAGATGAATCAGAGGGCATCATGGGAAATGTCTTAGGTAAAGTTGTCATGGGAACTGCGAATAAGCGGAGAAAGACAATGAAATGGAGAGCAAAGCAGAATGCTGAGGGAGCGTGAGAGTGCTGCATCTCTATAGCCTACACCTGGGACTTCTTTGGCCTGGATCCATTTCCAGTGATAGATCTAGGCCACATGTAGACTTGAAGTAACTCAAGTATACAGAACCATAAGATTCTGAAGAGAACAATCTCAAGTAAGCTTAGCACTGTTGTTAAAACAATGATTCTGGAGTCAACCTGCCTGGTTCAAATTCCCGCTCATTCACTTTCTAGCCTGTGCCAAGGGCAAGTTACTTATGTTCTCTGTGCCTCAAATTCTACCCCTTTATAAAATGAGTATAAAGATAGTAACCACCTCATAGGTGGATGTGAGGTATAATCAGTTGATATGTGTAAAATCTACATCTACCCAAAGCTATGTAAATGCTAATTATTGTTTTATTAGTTTTGAGTGTCAAAATTCACAGCATGAGTTTTATATTATTTTGACCTCAAAAGACCAAAGTCCGAGTATTTTACCTATTATCAGGAAGAGGAATTTGGTATTGTGCCTGAAAATAGTGAAGCTATTTCCCTTGATGGCTATTCAGCTGTGAGCATCATGTAAGTTTTGTGTAAGGAAAATGGATGTGCTGTGGTCAAGAATAGGCTGAGGCAGACATCCAGTCCAACATGACTCAGCAAGTTTGGAGCACAGGCGCACAACCTCGCACATTAGGTAACCACGCCGCCATGTGAGGCTCATTAGGTGATCACCCACATGAGCTGGTGCTTGGCTCAGAGACATTATTGTCTATAAAAGGTATAACCTGCTAATGCCGTACAGACAGCTTGCTCGTGCCCAAGCTCACATTTGCTCATGCCCAGACTCACCCATGCCCAGAGAAAGAGTAAAGCCATGTCGAAACTCTATGATTCCTTAAGTGTTTTTCCAGCTATCCACCAACCCACCAACTCCCCTTGGACCTCAGTTAAAACCTAACCTTTCTGTATCACATCAATTAAATGACACTTTACTGATAATTCCTAGGAAACACTGGACAACCATCTGACTCAGAATTCAGCTTTCCATGAGAACATTAATTGGGTTTGCTTAGAGCTGTAGTGGTAACAATGTTGACAACTTTTCAGGTTAAAATCACCCCTGGCAGTTTTATAACTTCTACTCAAAATGGATTAGACTTACCTTTGGGAGAAGTGGGCTAGGCAGCATTCAGACCTAATCAATAAACAACGTTCATCTTCTTAGAGTTTATTAAAAATACTATCTCTATATTAAAACAAATATATTTTACTGAGATGTGTACATTTTGGAATCGCAAGTGGAGATTTAAAGAAATTGTCAATCTATGGAACAGATCTTTGGGAATTGACCCCAAATCCTGATAGTAAAAGTTTAACTTGACTTTGTCATTAGGAGAAACTTGATGGAAATATTTGAGGAGCTTAGCCGTATTAGACAGCAACCTCTCATTCCACCGTCTGTGGCATGAGAAAATTCAGCTCACAACACTGGTTAGGGTTCTGAATTTTCTAATTATAGATTGGCCTTTTACCAATTCATGTGGATTCTAAATCTTACTAATCTGTCTTCATCATAAACATAAAACCTCAGCCAAGGTCCTCACCTGAAGGTTGCCTTGAGCAATTTACTGTAATCCCACTCCTAACAAGTAGGAAGTATAAACCACGAACCAGTCTCAGCATTTCATACCTCCAGGCATTCTAAGTTTACCCTTGGATCAGAATTGAACACATGCTGGCATCAAATTCTCTGGGCTCCTCCCAGAACTGTTTTTCTCCCTAATATTTTAATATGATACTTTTGACTTTTATTGAAAGCCTTTACAGGAAAGAGCCGCATGAGGCCCATTTCTGCATTCGCTGTGAAATTGGCATAAGGACATTACCCATTACATTACTCAATGCTCCCCGCCTAAGACCCACAAGAGAACTTGGTCTGAGTTTAGTACCAGGAAAATAATGTGCCTTGAGAAAGCAGTACATTTTCTTCTTTTCTATTAGTTAGTTATGTAACCCATTTTGTGTGTGTGTGTGTGTGTGTGTGTGTGTTTGTGTGTGATTAACTTTGAATGCCAAAACATACAGCCAGTTTTAATGTGCAATCATACACACTGGACTGGCCTCTGCAGTTGGCATGCTTAATTCTTCTTCTTTCTTCTCCACTTTCTTTCCTCTAACTTATTCTGATACTGTTAGTATGTAGATCTTTTTCTGCAAGCCAGTTAAAATCTGTGTTGGAAAGAGGATGAGTATACCCAAGTCAAATATAAAAATATATTGCTCTACTTATATAGATTTTTAAATTATATTTTCAGTTTTGTTTCATAAAATATTATTGAATTTAATATAGGATAAACACCTTCTTAAATGTATAATTCAATGTGATGTAATCATATGTCTTTGGCAAAATTTTCTAGACATAAAGTTATAAATCAAGGAAAAAAATCCTTAGGGGCAGAATCACAATAGCCGTAGTGAAAATCAATTCATTCATTCATCATTTTAGTAAAGTCCAGCATTCAACAAATGTTTCATAGGGCCAGCTTTGTGTAAAGCAGTATGCTGATCACTGTGAAGAATGAAAACATGGATTAAAAATGGATCACCCAAGATGAATTTATCATTTAGCAATTAAGAGCCAAGGTGTTTACCAATCTCACTTAAAGCAGGAATGAAGTATTTCCTGTCTGCCAACATCCTAAGCCACTATGCCAGGATATTTTTTAAAAAATTGAAGTTGGAAAAAATGTCTTGTAAAGATAAAAGAAAATTTTGTTTGGAAGAATTTTGTTACAAAGAAAAGAAAAAGTTTACACAAAAACATTAGTAGTTAAACTTCCTTCAAATTGAGTTATTTGCTAAAAAGAATTATGAGAAGTAAAAATACTAAGCATGACATTATTATGATCTGCAAGTAGTTAGACATGTAGAATTTTATTTATTTATTTATTTATTTATTTGAGACAGAGTTTCACTCTTGTTGCCCAGGCTGGAGTGCAATGGCGAGATCTCAGCTCACCAGAACCTCTGCCTCTCGGGTTCAGGCGATTCTCCTGCCTCAGCCTCAGGAGTAGCTGGGATTACAAGCATATGCCACCATGCCTGGCTAATTTTGTATTTTTTTAGTAGAGATGGGGTTTCTCCATGTTGGTCAGGCTGGTCTCGAACTTCCGACCTCAGGTAACCACCCACCTCGGCCTCCCAAAGTGCTGGGATAACAGGTGTGAGCCACCACGCCCAGCCAATTTCTTTTATTTTAGTGTGAGCAATATTCCTTCAAAATAACACTTTCTTAAAGGCAGACAGCATTACTGTTATATGTGGGCTGACAATATAAACATTTTATCAGTGTCCTAAGCCCTCACACAGGAAGTAGGGTCATGGGAATATTTTCACAGCTTGCCGTTGACCTTTCAGGAATTGAGGGTGGAAGGTTGCTACAATCATTTGCTTTTCATGTTCTGCTTGTCTTTTTTCATGAGGTGAATAGTGCAAGGGTCTGGAAATCCACGCTGGGTTGGGGGTTTTGCCTAGAGATCTGTTTAGATTAGCTACCACGCTTCCCAGCTTGTGGTCATTGAAGGTCACTTGGTTGATAGCTAAAATTTCAATTGGAACCTTGTCATATAATCAGGATTTAAAGCCCAGCTGAGACTTTGTCTCTCCTGTGAAAGGGGAGGTTGTTTTATGATTAGCTTCAGAATGTTAAATTAGGTGTTGGCAATTATGAACGATTTTTGAAGCTAAAATTGCACTATAGAAACACCTGTCCAGAATAGCAAAGTAAGACAGGCTGAAAAAAAAAGTCATGATTCTCTTATGCACTGATTCTATTATGCATGAATAGTTCTGCTTTCATTATCAAACCCTAGAAGCCACACTTAACCACTCTTGAGAAAAAATACTTTTTGTATCCTTTAACAGTGATTTCCAAGAACAAGCACCAAATTAAGGGTATCTTTTGTATGTGGCACAGAGAAATGATTTGCATAAAGATTCAGTTTTTAAAATGACTGAAATGTTTCCCAATGTGTTTCCAATAATGTTTTTTTTCCTTCTAGTAGCAGTCCTCATGTTCTTAGCAAACATCTATTGATAACCCATAAAATCATGTCCTAAAGTGGGCAAGGTTCAATAAATTCTTCTGCTATTTATTATAAAGGAGACTCAACACCTTCAAGTAAGAGAGAATTGAGCAAAAACAGAATCAAGAAGGTAGGAAAGAAGCTGAATAAATGTCAAAATTACTAAAGTTGTTCTTATCAAAATAATACGTCAATTTTTTTTTTTTCACGGACCATGCTGGGATAGGGGCTTAGTACATAGAGTGAGCAGTGAGAACACCACACACACACACACACACACACACACATACACAGGGTTTAGATACATATACATTCACACAGACACACGCATATACACATACACATACATTTGAATGATATTGAAGTGTAGATTTCCATTTCTGGCTAAGATGGAATCACAAGGACTGAAATCACCCTCCTGCCTAAAACAACAACAGAAAATAATGTAAACAATGGCTTTCAAGAAACTGGACATTGGGCAATGAAGGAAGTGATTTTAAAGTGATTAAGAGTTTCCAGGCTGTAGGATAGGCGGGGGGACCCAAGAGAAGCCCTGCAAACTCCCTGAGCTGCAGAGACAGAGTTGAGAGTCTGGGGAGACCAAGCCAATCAGAGATCACTAGACAAAGAGTACTGGAGAGGAGGGGGATGCCCAGAGTTAAAAAAACAAAGGTCTGCCAAGAATTCCTCTCAAGTAGCATTCAACATAGTACTGATCAGCACACACATGTAAAGAAATGACTGAAGGGTAAGAAAGAAGCATCTAAGAAGATTAAGGGAACAGTGTCTAGAATTCACACAGGGCCTGGAATGGTGCTTCTTCCTATTAAGCTGGGAAAATCACATAATTCTACCATAACAGGGTAGAAAACTCAAAATGATCTTGATAGGTCCTAGTAAGTGCTATTCTGGCCCTCCTAACAATTCTTAAAAGCAAGACCTGCTTTTAAGGATTTAAAAATGACAAGCTGCTTCCAAGAAATTTTCTATGCCCCCAGATCAAAATTCAAGAATATTTGTAGGAGTGCAAAGCACCTGGGTTCAAATCCCATCTTTGCCACTTACCTGCTGTGTGACCTCAGGCAAGTTACTTAGCCTCTTTGATGCTCTGTTTCTTTATCCTTGAAGTAAGTATAATGATACCTATTTGGTGAGGTTGTTGTAAACATAAAATTAATCTCAATATATGTAAAGTATCTGTACGTGGTAGCCTCTCACTAAATACTGTCCAGGAGTGTCTTTCCCAAAAAAGATAAATATATACATAATATGTAAATTATATATATATACACTTCCACATAACAAGCATGGAACAAGGTAAAATTCACAGTATCTGACATACAACCAAAGATTACCAACATGCAAGAAATGGGAAAATACAACCAATAGTGAAGTTCAGTCACTCAATTGAAATTGACCCAGAACAGATACAGGTATTAGAATTAGCAGAAAAGGGTATTAAAACATATGTGACTGTATTCCATATGTGCAAAATACTAAGTGGAGACATAGAAGATATTTAAAAATATCTAAGTTTAATGTCTAGAGCAGGAGTCCCCAACGCCTGGGCCGTAGACTTGGTACAGTGGCCTGTTAGGAATCAGGCCACACAGCAGGATGTGAGCTGCAGGCAAGCCAGCGAAGCTTCATCTGTATTTTCATCCACTCCCCACTGCTCACATTACCACCTGAGCTCCACTTCCTGTCACTCCAGCGGTAGCATTAGATTCTCACTGGAGCACAAACTCTATTGTGAACTGCGCATGCAAGGGATCTGGGTTGCGTGCTCCTTTTGAGACTCTAATGTCTGATGATCTGTCACTGTCTCCCACCAACCCTACATGGGACTGTCTAGTTGCAGGACAGTAAGCTCAGGGCTCCCACTGAGCTTATTCTGCATTATGGTGAGTTGTATAATTATTTCATTATATATTACAATGTAATAATAACAGAAATAAATAGCACAATAAATATAATGCACTTCAACCATCCTGAAACCATCTCCCCCACCCCCTGTCCGAGGAAAAATTGTCTTCCACAAAACCAGTGCCTGGTGCCTAAAAGGTTGGAGACCGCTGGTCTAGGGATGTTCCTGCACCTCTACGATTTGAAAATTACGTCTCTATACTGGAAAACTACAATGTGTAAGATGAAAATACACTGGATAGGATTTATAGTAGATCGGATCCTGCAGAAGAAAAGGCTAGTAAACTTGGAGATATCACAATAGAAACTATTCAAAATGCAACACACAAACATACAGAAAAAAAGAAAAAATGAACAGATCATCAGTGAGTTTGGGGGTAACTTAAGCAAATTGTATATTTTAAAAAGATGCAGTCAATTGTATGTCAGTTATACTTCAATAAAGCTGTTTATAAATAAGAAATTTGATAGTATGCTGAAGAAATTTATAGTCTAGGCATTAAATCAAGGGAGATTTATAAACAGCATGCTACATAGTAGCATAGACTGTTACCACCTTACAAACACTAAGGTAACATGCATGCAAAACAATTCCGACTAATACAGAGAACAGTTTTAGCATCTTATACTTTTTAATATCTTAAACTTTTCAGCATCTGATAACAAATCTAATGTTCTGAAATAACATTTGGAATAACCTCTTTTAACCTTTATAAAGTACATTATCCCAATTCACATTTTCAACATACAATTAATTTTTTAGAGATAAAACTTTTGAGTAGATTTAATTGCCAAAATAACTACCTAGGAAATGGAAATAACCTTCAATTATGAACTATGATCAAAGAGAGCTTTTTCATTTTTCACATTGTTTTGTGAAATGACTTTCATTCCCCCATCACCTTCTAAGTAACTTTGACATAACATTTATTTTTTATCCCTAATAAAATACTTTTGGTTGAATACAATTTAATGAGACAAAGCCTTTGGCCAATTCTAACACAAATAGATTTATATTTGGGGAAAAGGGGCAGCCAGGTGCTAAAATGAGGCTCTCTTGTCTTGATATCATCCATGTTTGAATGCTTCAACCAGACTTTGTGGATTACCATTGCAAGGTATGAAGGTTTACTAAGGCTGACTTCTAAATTAGTGACAAGGAAACATCTCCTGTCATTAATTCACTGAGAATACATGGATCTCCCTAGCAGGATTGGAAAACCAAATTTATCTTATTCTTTCACCATTCTCAAAGACTTGGCCTCATTGTTCCCTAAATAAATTAACTTCTGAAGAATAAAAACGAAGAAAATGGATAGAGAACTTAGAAGCTGTAGAATAACAATGGAAAGTCCTCATTTCTGAGTAATGCTTTTGGAAGAGTAAACAGAATCTTATGTTAGCACATTTTCTTTATTCTAAAAGTACATCAGTTACACAGTGAACCATCAGTTTAAGAACTTGTTACATTAAGTGTCCACCTAGATTGTAAGATGCAACCCAATGTCAGAAACATTTGAGTCTTTGAATCAAGGAAACTTTACCATAATCAGAAGTTTAAAATTTTAATATACTTTAAACAAATATGTATATGAAAAGAGAACCTTGAAAGTAATACATCAGCTTCAATGCAATTTATCTCTATAGATACGTTTAAGGAAACTTTCAAATATATATGACTTTACACCTGAATTTATTTACCTCCAGCTCTTTCTACGCTTTTAGAAATCGTATGGCCATAGTGCAAAAGAAGGAATGAGTTTCTGTAGCCAGGAGAAGTGTGATTTTTATTAGGTAGATTATATATATTTTCATTTTACTTTTAAACAATTGCTTATAGAAATTTGAATCTATCTGAATGTTACCTAATTCTTCCTCACATGTTTAGCTTAGGGTCTATCTTAAATTGCATAGTGAAATATTTTGTGTATGTACCTTGCTCAGAAAAGTAAAAGAGATAATAAGGTTTAAAATATTTCAAAATTAGAAGTACAGTTTATAAATTGACTCCCCTTTCATTAAATCTGTCTCAGTCAAGTCTGCTTATCAATAATTACTCATTGGAACTTAACACATGCAAAGTATTTCATTACACTTTCATCAAAGGTGGAAACACAACCAAACACTAAAATCTCTAAATTGGTAATATTAACACATTGAACATGAACACTGGAATCTGTTTCTTTTACTTAAATAAATGATGTCATTATCACTGGCTGAGTAGCCAACAGCTGGAAAGTAAAAATGTTTTAAGACTAGAGGAATGGAATGGGAATGTGAGGCTCCCCGGGACTCTTGGAAAAGATAGAATCTGTGAAGGAGGAGGTTTTGCTTCTATCTGGCTGAAATACCTTAGACGTGATTCATTCAGTAGTCAAATAAGGCAGCCTTGAGTGCGACATTAATCTGAGGGAAAACAGTGCCTCTCCCACCATTCATTTTCAGGGCCTGACTTGCCTGCTCCTGCTTGTTTGTCTTGTTCATTAAAGCTCTCTTCATTTCATTACTCTTCTGTTTTCTTTCTTGGTTGCCATCAGTGCTTCGCTTCTCACTAATTGCAATTCTTATGAACTTCCTCCAAAGTAGCTGGTGCATGTAATTTGGAAGCGAGCTCCTAAAACGTTTCTCATTAGTATACTGTAAGAGGTAGAACATATCAGGATTTCAAATATTTTGAAAGATCTCTACCATTAGTCTTGAGTTGGAAAGACATGCTTTATGCTAGTAGCAACCTGGATCACTTTCTTTTTTCACTGTTTTGAGAAATTCTTCCATATTAATGTATATAAGATTCTGTTTGTGCATTTTTCTGGAAGAAGTTGCACAGTTCACATCACATTCTGAGATATCTTTTCCTTCCCAAAAGGATGAAAATCACGGTTCCATGTGCTTTCTTCACTCAACTAGTGTTTATGAAGACTGTATTATAATCCAAATAGTATGTTTCATACTGAGAAAGAGAGGTGAGTAGTAGCTTCTCTCCTGAAGGAGTTTCTTGGGATAGACAAACATCTGAACTGACCACCGTAGTACAATGTAGCAAATTCTGTAATAAAAGTTGCTGAGTGCTTTTTAAGGACAGAGGAGGGAGAAACTGAGTCTAGGAAAAATTAGAAAAGTGTTCATTCAAGTTGGGACATTGTTCGTGGGTCCGAAAGCCCAAGGAGAAGATGGGTGTTTTTGCTCCATTCCTTGGATCATGCATCCAAGGATATGATAAACTGTAACACGCAGCCATTGGGGGTTTAGAGACTGATAATTCTAGTCTCTCACCAGTACCTAAAAGGAGTGTAGCCCAAACTTTAACTGATTTCAGACTTTAACTGACTTCTCTCTCTCTAAGAGTCTCTTCCACTTCCTAGTTACTTCTAAGTTTTCTGCAATATAATTCTGCATTCATTTTGAAATTACTCCGTCTGGGCATTCCTCTCCTGCCTGCTTATTTTGTCCCCATGCTTTTGCTCTACTACTAATAATCCTCAGAAAGTCTCTTCTCTGTTGAGCACAGTGGGCTGCCCATAACCACTGGTGATTCCTCTAGTTGGGGCCCGGAAGTCCAAGTCCTGGTATGTCTCATCACTTGGTAGTGGGGCTAGGCATGGCCACTTGAGGACAAAGGACTCCATTACTGCCCAGAGATGATTGCTCAAAAAGCTGTCACTTCTGTGTTCTACTGTTCTTGCTATGACTGCAGCTGGCAGTAAAAAGGGCAAGATCTGTGATTATTCTGCCTCCTAGCCTGCTTCTCCATAACCAGGTGTATTGGATACCATCGGTGTTCCTTCACATCTCTGTTGCCGGTTTTTTATGCCATTCCCAGCTCTGTGATCTATTAACTGCTTGCATCTGCAGTTTCTCAGAGGCCTGCTCTTGAGTGCCAGAAGCAGAGCTGGAAGTATCTGGAGTTTACAAATCCTTGTTCCTATCCACCTTTCCCCGCCTGTAGCCAATGACTAACTGCTGCTTCAAGCAGACGCAACTCAAGCCCATTTGCCTCAAGGTAGGGCAATGTCTGAGGTGGAATATACACCCTAGACTTCCCCAGAGGGTAAAGCCAGGCTGGGACTTTACCTGAAATTACACCCTTTCTTGGCTTTTTTCCCCTCATGTAACCTGCTTCTCCTGTACCCTTTCCTATTTCCTCTCCATAAACCACTTACATGCAAATCCTCTCACATCAGAATTTGTATTGTGGAAACTCAATCTAGAATTCTAGATTAATACCATGCCTGGAAGTCCCGGGTCCTGAGGAATTAAGATGTTTCTCCAATCCCCAGATCAAACACATACCTTATTCCTTGTCCAATATTGAAAAAGTTCCCAAGATGTTTGACAATGATCAGGCTTTTTCCTTTTTCAGGGAGAAAAGTGTGGCTTTGCCTCAAGGCACCAAAGGCGATCTCAAAATAGACTGATATTAGTATTTTCAATATCTGGATTATACAATCCATGGTCATGAAACTTTTTTCAGAGTTTGAGCTGGGGTGGAGGGGAGAAGCTAACAGTACACAAATATTGCAGAAGAGAAGATTATCATAAGAATTCCGATATGATTGGAGGAGAGTGCATGCAGCTATGAATAAGAGAAGATGAGAATCCAGATGCTGGTGGACTTTATACCACACTAAAGAGTTTGACCTGTATCCTACAAACATCAGGGGTGTTTAAATGAGGTAGAGATATGAAGCAGTGCATTCGTTTTATTAATGAAAGATAAAGGTCAGAATGGACTGAAGGAAATGACAAGGGGAGATGACTGGACATACAGATTGAGAAGTCATCTGCACATGGAAATACAGCTCATAATATAAGATAAGGCTATTGGTAAAAATGGGATCACGTACGGCTGCTGTAAAAGAAAAGAAATGAAGATCAACGATCGTACCTTTGCATACTGAGGGAACACCCATACAATGCAGTAGGTGAGCCCATTGAAAGGCGGAAAAGCAAATAGAAACTAGAAGAGATTAGCGATGGCAGCAGTGGCCCGTCTAGAGCAGCTGCTGCCATGACTCCAGCTGCACTCCGGGAGGCGTGGCTAGGGCTATGTGCTGCCTGTAGCCGGTGGGAGCGGGAACAGACAGAAGCCCCATTCCCTTCTCATTTGACAGGGTGGAAGCTTCGCACTCCTTGGGCGCAGCTGCAGACCCAGGACTCCCTGTACTCTTAGGGGCCGGGAGCAGGCCGGAGCCCCACCCTACGTGGTGCAGCTGCAGCCGCCCAAGCTGTGGCTGTGGACCTTGGCATCTCTGCACTCTCGGGCCCAGGAAGGCCCCCTGCTCCTGCAGGCTCGGAAGTGCGTGCTCCCGCTGCCTGGCCTTTCCTCGCTCCCAGCGCCGACTCCGATCTCAGAGCAAAGTTGAGGCCAACCCTGGGCACTGTCACAACCCGGCGGGGTGCGTGCTCGTTCGAGGCAGTGCTGACACGCCAGCCCCCTGCTGCCTCAGGCCCCTCCAGACTTCGGCCCCGATGAGCACAGGAGGAAGGCCGAGGGGGATGCTGAGGGGGATGCTGAGGGTAGCTCGACACTGGCCTGCAGGCTCCCCTCAGCACGAACAGCCTGGGCACCATGAACAGCAGCCGGAGGCGGACAGGATCCTGGGCAGAAAGGGGCAGGTCCCCCGTGAAACCCCACCTTCAAGCAAGGAAGTCCTGAAGCCTGGCGGCAGGACTGCCAGTCCCACAGAGGAAGTGGTAACCTATGGTGCTTTCTCTGGGCCCATCTACGGCTGCCCATGGACTAATCAGCATGCACTTCCTCCCTCTGAAGCCCATAACCGCCCCCACCCCGACCCACCCACTCAGCCAGACTCGGAGAGTTGATGGGATCACTAACTGCAGACAGGAGTTACCCACCTCAAGGTCTCCTTTCTACTGAGAGCTTGACACTTGTCAGGACACCCTGCCTGCGGAGAGGAGCTAAACGCCACAGGAGCTGCCCACTGTGGGTCTCCTCTGAGCTATTCTGTTGCTCAATAAAACTCTTCTTCGCCTCGCTCACCCTTCACTAGTCTACATACTTCATTCTTCCTGGACACAGGACAAGAACTCAAGAGCCACCGAACGGCGGGGCTAAAAGAGCTGTAACACAAACAGGACTGAAACATGTCCCTTGCTCATCATGTAGCAGGTGACAAGGAGAAGAGAGAAGGAGAGAAGACTTGCAGTCCTTCAGGGAGCCCAGACCTAGGACGTCCCCAGGCCAGGGCTGTGACACCCTCTTTGGGGCTCCGTGGTTCCTGCCATCTCCAAGCTTCTGGGTACCACCACTCTCCCCGGTGCCAGCTACGGAAGCTGCTTGCAATACACCTGGTCAAGCCGCAACCTTGCAGGGAGCTGGCACCTGTGCTGGCACCGGGAGCTGTGTGCCCAGCCACAGCCAGCATTCCTGACTTGTGCACAGTGCCCGGACCCCACGCTTGTTCACACACCCCTCACCGCTCTGCGCCTGGCTCATCCTTGGCAGGCATGGGATCCAGGCTGGTAGTGTGAGCTGAGTGCAGCCTGCCAGGCCAAGTGGGTGGAGCAAGCCCAGCAGACCCAAGCAAAACTCGGGCAAAGGTGCCACTGGCCACAGAAGTTCCCAGCTGGTGAAGTGATGCCCAAGAATCTCGTGACATTAGTACCACAGAATTCCTACAAGAAATAATATCAAGCATCAAATTCTGTAGGGAAATTAAGCAATGTGACCAAAAGCAAAAGATTTGGTGATGAGAATGTCATTTGTGGCTAAGGGGAGAACAGTCTTCTTAGGGTGAAGAGAAAGAACACTAGATTGTAATAAGTGAAGGACTGTATGACACTCGAGTACACACAGCCAGTAAGTGTGTTCTTTTTTTCTTTTTTTTAACCTCCCCTCACCCCCTGAAAGAGGAATTAATAAGTTGCTTAAATAGGATGTAGGGATAAAATAACATATTTTTGAGGGTAAGGAAGACTCGGGCATATCAACATAACTCTGGAGGAGGGTTTCAGAAAAAAAAAGAAATGTGGAATATTTACAAAAAGGGGACCTAAATGATGATCAATGTCCTAAAGTATGGGGGAAGGATGTTATATCCGTCAGGGTTCCCCAGAGAAGCAGAACCAAAAGGATGTATATAGGAAGAGACTTGTTAGGAGGAATTGGCTCACTCAACTATGAAGGCTGAGAAGTCCCATGATCTGCCAACTGCAAGCTGAATCCCCGGGAAAGCCAGTGGCTAATTTCAGTCTGAGTCTGAAGGCCTGAGATTCAGGGGAGCCGGTGGTGTAAATCTCAGTTCACGGTGTCCCAGCTCAAGCAGGCAGGCCAGAAGCAAAAAGGGACAAATTGCCCCTTCTTTCCCCTTTTATTCTATTCAGGCCCTCAATGGATTGGATGATGCCCACATATATTGGGAAGGGTGATATTTACTGAAGCCGCTGATTCAAATGCCAATATCACCTAGAAATTCCCTTTCAGACACACCCAGAAATAACGTTTGGGCACCCCTTGACCGAGTCAAGTTGATGCACAAAATTAACCATCACAGATATCTTAGAGAGAAGGCCCAGGGATACCTTGCTCTAAAACAGGAGAGAAGATGGATAAGAATGGATTCCGTAAGCAGAGGTCAGAATGCCAGGGAGAAAGGGTCCCAGTGGTCTTTCCCTTGTTTGAGGAATCACGCAGAGTTGACTGCTCGGGCTTAGAGAGATGGAGTTAGGAAGACAAAATGAGCAGAATAAAAAAAAAAATCTGAACAGTAAATACAGGAAATATAAAAGGGCCAAAATTATGCACAAGAGAAAGAATTATCTAGTGGTATTGAGGGACAAGTTGGTTTGGGATAGACGTGTGGTGGTACCATTCAGCACCTTTACAGAATTCTAACGTTCTGCACCAAGGACAAATAGTAAAGAAAAAGGATGGTTATAGATGAAAAGAATGGGTATATTTGTTTTTGATTGGATGTTACCATTGTCATGGCTGGGAGTAGATAACGGCTAAAGAAAGATGAAATAGTGGAGAAGTTGAGGGTGCTGATGGACGTACATTCATGCGATTGAACCACGATGTCTATGTGGAGTTGGAAAGAGATCGATTTCAAAAGGAAATTGTCCAATCTGGAAAACTGGTAGGACATATCAGGCAAGGAGGAGAGGATCAAGCAATCTTCAGAGTCAGGACAAGCCTTCACAAAGTGTAATGATAGTAAGGGGAGGCCCAACACAGGAAGAGAGTATGTGCTGTGGTATGGAGGTGGACAGCTGGTGGACATTGAGAGCCCAGTGGAGCTGGTAAGCTAACTCCACACATACAGAGAAGGGGCAAATCCCAGATGATCTTTGAAAGGAAAGAATGCAAAGCTTAATGGAAGCTGAGACGTAGAGAATGACAGTAAGAAGTGAAGGCAAAGATGATACCCATATTCCTAACTTCTTGCCCTGAAAACTAGAAGGGTAAGAATATCCCTAACAGAATGTCATAAGCAGGGAAACAGCTCCAAGCTGAGAGGCAGACGAAGTTAGTGTAAGTTAGCGTAAGATGTGAGGAAACAGGCAAGTGAAAATTTCCTCTAGACTGCAGGAAATACACTGAAAATATGAACTGAAATGTTCTTGGGGTCAGGCCTAGAGTGTTCTGTTTTTAGATCTCAACAACTTCTGGCCTTGTATATTGACCTGTTGTCACTAGGACGAACTTCCCCCACACCATCTTGTTTTCTCCAATGATTAACAACTTAAAATTTATACTATGGCCATTCAGAATAATTAAAACCTAGCAGAAGCCAAATGCAGTGGCTCATGCCTGTAACCCTAATGCTTTGGGAGGCCGAGACAGGAGGATTGCTTAAGGCTAGGAGCTTCAGACCAAGATACACAGCATAGTGCGATCCTATTTCTACAAAATATTTAAAAATTAGCTAGGCATGGTGACATTTGCTACTTGGGAGCCTGGGGCAGGAGGATCATTTGAGTACAGCAGGTTGAGGCTGCAGTGAGCTATGATTGTGCCACTGCACTCCAGCCTGGGAAACAAGAGTCATTGAGACCCTGTCTCAAGAAAAAAAAACATGTGGAAGGCAAACATAAAATATTTCAACTAGAACACTAAATCACAGATGGAATTCAGGATACTTATCACTTTTGTAAAATAACTTGACTTGTAATTGATAAGCAGCAGTATGGTGATGTTGGAGCTGGGCAGTGATTGATTCACACACACTGAGGTGGGAGTGGATGGGAGTGGAGAAAAGAAGAGCATCTTGCCACGCTTATAAAAGTTATCAAGCATTGGCTTAAATTATAGTACAGGTCTGCCTGGAGGAGTTATCAGGGTGCTCTGTATGGACAAATGCATAATTTCTGGCCATTAGGGTACTTAAAACTCTAGGCAGTGAAGTGACTTAAAATACGTATACCCTAAGGGCCTTATGGAGTTAATTCTCCTTCAGAAACCTAGACTTTATTTTTTTCTTCAAAGGAGGATCATGCTCATCATATTGCGAAATAATTTATTCATCATAAGTATGTATGTATTAGTAATTTATGGCTTACAAATATTGTCTCTGGAGCTCTTCTCTTATCCATAGCACTGTATAAATCGTCTTTATTAAGCCAAGTCCATGAGCTATACCTGCTAATTCTGAGGTTAATGCAAAAGACATGGAGATTAGCCTCTCAATCCAACTAACCAATCGTTCCTTCTTTATATCTCTTTTTTTTTTCTTTTCCTACTTAAGTATTGCCACTTTGGCACAATAAAGTTTTATATTTCTTGCTAGAAAAAGTAAATATTTTTTCGAATTAAAATAATACACTAGTTTGGTGGTTCAATCTTGCATTATTTTTTCCATTCAAAGCACAGATAAAACGGCTTATCCCAAAGTGCATGCAGTTATTATCCTACTTGGTAGACTTAATTTATCAGCTTCCTTCCCAAGTATTTAACGAAACAATTCTATCCATAGCCCAATAAAATCCCTTTTTATCACCAAGGGTGTATCCTTCCGGTGACTGACCAAGCACAGGTGTTGTTCATGAGGAGTTAGAAATGAAATGCTCTCCCCAGAGTGCACAACTCCTTAGGAGAATATTCAGAGTACAGTGTGTTCCAGGCATGCAGCACCTGTTACTCACTTGTTTAAATGTCTCATGAAGGGGACAGAGAAAAAATAGTTTCTCTCTGTCTCTGCGAACATACATAAATTTAGCATACAGTTCTTTTTCAGCCAAGCACAAGTTTGAATTACCTTAAGAAAGGCCATAAGATAAAATTTCTTGAAGATGCTCTTCACATTACAATTTATTCCATAAAATGAGAGAGGAGGTGGTGGCCAGGAGAAGTGAGAATAAAGATGGAGATAAAGAAATGAAAAATAAAATGGAAGGCAAGATGGTAAATCCAGAAATGAAGCTGGGATAAAAAAGAGAACTCATCAATTCATCCCGACTAGTAATGTTTGCATTATGCCAAAGTATTTGATGTTCCAGTTCTATTCACTTCTGGTCATGTGAAATCCAGGTAAGTGGTTTTTAAATATTGAAAAATCACTTTCTATGTATGAAGATGTTATTGACCAACTTGACTTAGGAAATAGACAGAATTTGTATTATTTTTCCTGTATTTTGAGATGAACTCAATCTAAATAGGAGACCTGAATGTTTTCTTCTCCCATGAGACCAACCAGCCTTAATCTCATTAAAATCATATTGGTAGCTAGGTGTGGTGGCTCACACCTGTTATCCCAGCATTTTGGGAGGCTGAGACGGGGGGATCACTTGGGGCCAGGAGTTTGAGACCAGCTTGGCCAACATGACGAAACCCTAAACTACTAAAAATACAAAACTTAGCAAGGTGTGGTGGTAATCCCAAGGTAATGCCTGTAATGCCAGCTACTCTAGAGGCTGAGGCATGAGAAACACTTGAAACAGGGAGGCAGACGTTGCAGTGAGCTGAGATACTGCCGCTGCACTCCAGCCTGGATGACAGAGCAAGACTCTGTCTCAAAATAAATAAATAAAATCATACTGGAAAAAACTAAAATATTTAGGTCCAACATTACTTTGTTAAGTTTCTTGTTAAGTAAGTGATATGGTTTTGCTGTGTCCCCACCCAAATCTCACCTTGAACTTAATAATCTCCACATGTCAAGGGTGGGGCCAGGTAGAGATAATTGAATCATGGGGGCAGTTTCCTCATTACTGTTCTTGTGGTAGTAAATAAATCTCATGATATCTGATGGTTTTGTAAAGGAAAGATCCTCTGCACCAGCTTTCTCTTGCCTGCTACTATGTCAGACATGACTTTGCTTTTCATTCGCCTTTCACCATGAATGTGAGGCCTCCCCAACCATGTGGAACTGTGAATCAATTAAACCTCTTTCCTTTACAAGTTACCAACTCTTTGGTGTGTCTTTATTAGCAGTGTGAGAACAGACTAATACAGTATAGTCATTGACATTGCTGAAACCAAGGAACATTGGAATGGGAAGCACTTACTATGTGCATTCTGCGGTGGATAATGCTTATTAAGAACACATTCTCTCTTAAATCAATACAGCAATGATTGGAAGCAAATCATGATTTGTTACTGCAGAGTGCACATAGTAAGTGCTTCCTCAAAGTGCGTGTGCATCAGTTGCATGTATACACAGGAGTGTGTGTACTCACAGGCACATACACACACATACCCTGCAGTGTTCAGACAAAGCTGTGGCTGCTGAACACCTGCAATGCTTCAGCATTTCATTACAATATTGAAGTAAAACACCTGTCTACACACTTTGGACTTCTGTCACTTTTATGTGTACCACTGTTTATTAATAGCCACTTTGTGAGTCGTTTTCCAGCCTTCTGAGGCTGCTTTTAGAATTGCAGACATACTCAGAAGAAGGGAATTCAAGGTCAGCAGTCAGTGTTAAGCAAGTCCTATATTTATAAAATTTTTAGAAATGAATAACTTATCATTCTTCATCTCCATCCTTGCTGGGCTCAGGACCAGCCACTATTTTCACCAAATCTTTTTTTAACACAGGGATGAACATCTAGCGGGCATCTGTGGTTCAAGCTCACTCAAGGTTTGCCACTCTGGTGATTGGCTAAGGAATAACAGTTTGGAGTCAGCTCTGCCTTCTCTTCCTGCCAATCTGGCTCACCTCAGGACCAGGTGCAAATTTCGTGGGAGCATCCAGCCTCTGAAAAACTCTTCATAGTCGCTGCCATTCTTTCCAGGAAAGATAAGAATGTGCAGTTATGGACGATGTGTATTTTTGTTGGTGTATTTCTGCAAATGTGTTTTGTTTACTCTCTTTTTTTCCCCTTTTTTCTTTTTTTAACTTGCTTTTCACCAAACTGGAGTGAGGGCTTGTGCTAGGTTTTGGACTCTGATCTGCCTTTGAAGACTCTTCCAAATGCAAAGACTTCATGTTCCTTGTTTATTATGGAAAAATAAACAATGAAGCTTTGTATAATATTGAGTATGTAGTCAATGTATAATATGGTTAAACAAAAAATGTATGCACAGAACTATGAACAAAGCCATAAAAAATTAACAATTAAAACAAAAGCTATAAAATGAATGTATTTGGCCACATGTGAAAGTCTTCCCAGGAAATGATTAAAGCAAATAATGGGAATTCCTTCAATTTCATCAGGAAACCAGGTATTTCCCTGGAATCTCATTAAAAAGACATAAATTTAAAATGTAACTAATATCTGACAAAGAATAATGAAATAATACATATTACTATGTATATGGTACAGAGTGGACACTTCATAAATATTTCTTTCTCACTCAAATAATGGTACAATCTATTTTTATAACAAATGTTAGTAGAATTTGTGAAGAATAAAGAAAGAAGAATGGAAAGTTGCCTGTGGATTATCAGAACTGTCCAGTGGTAATTCCTGGCTGCCCAATTTAATCATTCTATTTATTTTGGCAGGCACCTACTTACATGAGGGATGTGGCATCAGGCTAGGTAATGCGACATTAACCATAAAGAACATTTAACTTTCTCTGCTATAACTCAACACTCATCATGAATGTTTAGATCCTTATTTGGCTTCTGAAGCTGATTCTTTTAGTAGAACAAGACTGCCTTTGGCAATCAAAAGAAATATTCTAATTTACTTAGTGATAATATTTCCAAGTATTAATTAGTACATTGTAATTCTCTTTTAAAAATAAATTTCTGACAAGTGTTGTTACAATGAGAATCTGTCCCTCAAAATCTGATCATGAGATCTGTGATTTTTAAATTGATGGAATCAAGATATTTCCACCCCTCTCCTCTCAAAATCCAACTCCCTAAAATTCAGGAAAACAGAACAAAAACAAATAAACAAAACATTGAATATATTCATTAAAAATTAATAGATATCTATAGTCCCAAGCCACAGAGTTTGAAGACTAAAGTGAATGTAGGAATAATAAATAATTTAGAAGAGTGGAGGAGAATAAGCTCTTGCAGATGGATATACATATTTGGCCCCTGAAAGTTATAAAAGACTAAGGAATTGGAATTACACAGAATAATTTGAAGGAATTAGGGAGAAGATTTGAGAAACTGCTAGGGAGCAATTAGCCTCAAATTCCTGGTTCCCGCCCACTCTGAGCACCTTCAGATGACTGCCCCACTTCTACTACACCTGCGAGCACGAGGCATCAAAGACAGCAAAGTAGCATATTGAAAAAAAAAGGGAATTAATCCAACTGAACTGTGGACCCTGAGACTTTCTTTTCCACCAAATTCTAGAATGCTGGTAGCCAAGCTAATAACCCCCGGGTTTGTGTAAGAGAGAATGTACTGCCTCCGAGAAAACTCCTGTGGGAATACAGGCATTTGGAGATTTCACAACACAGAAGCTAACTGGCCAGTTGTGGGAACCTCAGGAGGTTTAGCAGTGCAAAACTGCAGCCTACACCCATAGAACTTTCCATTTACTTCTGAAGGCATTGATATTAATTAGTAAAGAACAAAAACATCATAGAAAACGTCTAAAATTAAAATGAGAAAAGAACTATAGTGAATTCAGGGAGCAAACAAACAAAAAACAAAACAAAAAAAACACTGTAATTTGTATCTGTGGAGAGGTAAGAGAGGTATTGAACCCACAGAACAACATGAAAATGCATAAAAAGGAACACTTATGAAACAAGAAATAGATATTTAAAAAATAAAAATTTAACAAAAGAATTGGAAGATCAAAAACATAAAGAGATAACAAATAGGAGGGAAAAGAGTAAAGAAAATATTAAGCAAAAAGGCCCAACATCTGACTAACAGGAGTTCCATAGAGAAAATCGGATAATTCCTCACTCTGAAGGATGTAAGTCTCCAGATGGTAAAGACTTACTATCAAGTGCCTAAAGCTATAAATGGAAAAAAAAAAAATAGAAAAAGAAAAAGCAGGAATAAAGAGGAAACCTTCCAGAGAGAGAAAGGGGATACATTAAAAGATAAGGAATAAAAATTGCTTTTGCTTTTTAATAGCAACGTAGAAAGCTAGAGGACGGTAGTGAGACAGCCAAGTATAAAGGGCTCCCCGGAGAAACTTCAACTGGCCAGTGCACTGGGAGAGTGCGGTGGAGTCATGGGAAGTTTGTGCCCTTTGCAGCAGGGAGGAGCCTGGCTTCTCCTGTCCCAGGGTGATAACTAGGATTTCAATCTGTGAGGCAAGAAACCTACCCTCAGGACTCTCACTTTGCTGAGGGTCCCTATTTCCCTTTTTTGCCTTTCACCCAATGAGCCCTGCTCTTCTCACGCTTCAAAGTATCTGCGAGCCTAATCTTTCATAGTCATGTGACAAGATCCCAGCTTTTAGCAGAACTAAGGAGGAAGTCCTACAACAGTAGCACAATCCATTTCAGATTCTTGATGTGAATGATATCCATTCTAGTAGTTCACATCCAATGACACGATCAGCCTTACATGAAAATGAAATAAGGATATTTTATGAAATGTTGTCTTTAAAAAATTATCTTTGAACTCTATTTCTCCAGGAACTAGTGGATGCTCTACCCATAATGGAATAAACCAAAGGAGCAAGACTAAGGATCAGAAAGCAGGTAATCCAAAATCGAGAGAGACAAAAGAAATGACCAGGAGGTACAGAGGGCCCAAGATTATAGTTGGGCGGAAGCTTTCACACAGAGGAGAGCCATTTCAGATTGGACAAAAGCACCCCCTGCCCCTGCCACCGGAAGGATGCTTCCAGGGCAAATACAGATGAAGAAGAAATGGAGAGGTTACCAGGTAGATTTCACTGTATTGGAATTTGAATGAAACAAGATTTTATACAGCTGTTGGAAGGTGTATGATGACTTAACCATAATTTCAAGGCAAACCGAGAAAACTGGAGGAAAAAGTTTCAGTTCTTAACCCAGGAAAAGATACTATAATAATATACTATAAATACAGTGTGCCACTTGGGTTCACTTTGAATAGCATTTACATTAGTCATAATAATTATAATACTGACTGTGGATTTTTCACCACACTGTGATAGGGTTGGATAATGTTTAAAATTAATAATCAAAATAAAGCAATACTATATAGGATTTGAAAATAAGGAGGCAAGTACCAGAAAAGCTAGGAAAGATGACATTTCTCATCTCCAAAGAAAGATCACATTGGTGAGGAGGATAGTTGTGGGCTGGAAGGTAAGGGGGAAGGGGAACACTATTATAAGCCTTTTAGCAGTGGTTTACTTTTGAACAAATATGATAAAAAATTAAATTTTTAAAAAAGTTTATGATCTCAGTTTTCAAAATCTAATAAAAACTAATTTCCAAACATGCAAAGTCAATAACCAGACTCCGAACCCCACCAAAACACAGCTGTTACAGGAAATACTGCTTGAAACAGCCCACTAACGTCTCCTTCATTTATTAGAATTGTTGTTGTTGTTATGCATTCACCATGTCATTGAGGGCTAGGCAGGGAATGAACCAGAAAATGTCTTTGCCCTCATGCAATTTGTATCTTGTCTATAACAGATTAGATATAAAACATCAGTTCCAATTTAAGGGGGTAAAAGCAGAGAGAGAGAGAGAACATTGCTTGAAGGTGAGTCAGGAGTTGATGGTATAGATGAGTTGGTTGCAAAATACTTTTTAAGACCCAAATAATTCCTTAAAGTTGAAGACATTTCTGAAATGAGTAATATAGAAATATCCAAGTTTTTATATCAATTCCATGGTAACTGCACTAGGGAAGAAAATAACTCAAGCTACTGTTTCTAAAAACTGGTTATGGAATTCAAACACTCTTCTGTCAAACATTATGGGACAACATGACCCTAACTCTAATTGAATTTTCTTTTGGGAGAAAAGAGACAACCGCCCAAATTACTAATTTATCAATATATTAAGGCTGTTGTTTTTTAAAGCCTATGCCAAAATTATATTTAATATTATACCCTTCTTATATAAACAAGGTGAATTAAAATTCACTGTACACACCCACAAACAGCAAGAGCTATTATCAGAGCTTGCTCTGCTTCCAAGCTCTCTGTCTGCTGAAAACATCTGAGCTTTAACCAACAATAAAATCTTACATTACCACTCATTGGTGCACACTACGCAACAGGGATGGTGTGGCAAGGTTGTTATTGAAAAATGTTCATTTCACTTATTCATTCATTTAACAGTTGAGTGCCGCCAGGCATGGTGGCTCATGCCTGTAATCTTAGCACTTTGGGAGGCCGAGGAGGAAAGATCGCTTGAGCTCAGGAGTTCAAGAACAGCCTGAGGCAACATACTGAGACCTCGTCCCCATTTTTTTTAAATAAAAAAACAGTTGAGTGCTATCAGTAACTGTTCACAAGCTTGGAGACAGTGGGTGACTAGGAAAACGTCCTTGTTCTCAGCCAACTCACCTTGAAAGGGGAAGAAACAAATTATAAACAAGTCATTGAGTAAATACTCCAAAAATCTTCAGGTAGAGAAAACCACTATACATAAAATATGACACAGAGAATGAAAATGTTAACTTAAATGAAGTGCATCAAGAAAAAACTAAGAGCAATAGGTCACCCGGTAATGTCATTTGACCTGGCAACACCTCTGGTCCTGTAATCCTGGCTGGAGAATGTCCTTTTGTTTTTTTCACCTAGTTAGTAATTTGACAAATCATCATTTTATCCCCAAGGTCCAACATCGAAAGCATTTCTTGGCCTGTCTTTTGGGCTTTCGCCTCCAAAAGCCTGCACTGCTGACTCTCAATTTTGCTTTCATTCAGATATTATGTTTGTCACATTCTTCACCTACAGAGCGACCTCCTGATTTTTGCCTCAGCTCACATGTGATTTGATTCTTGCAAAACCCTTTTGGAACTCAACTGTCTAATGACCTAGAAATGTGTTTCTATATGACTGCAAAAAATAGCACTATAATGGCAGCCTAATAGTTCTCTTAATGCAGGGTAGGTGAGTGTTTCTTTCTTCTACTGCCTCTCTTTGCTGGTACAGAAGACTTACGAACTCTCAATATGGTGTTTGGCCCTTTCCCACATTTGGTATGAAAAGACTTCAATCCTTATTGAACTCTAGTCCCCAAGGGACATGAGAGCATTTGTAAATTCATCTTACTATCAAAATAAATCTTATTTTATTATTTTGGGTTTTATAACATTGATGTTAGATTTAATTAAAAGTGAAGAAATCCTAAAAATGATTCTAGCTAGTGGTTAATTTTATGTTTTTATACAATTACTATAACCTAATAGGTTGCTAGTTTTCTAAAATGTTAGATAACTAACATTTTGGGACTGCAGCGTAACTAATTTTCTGCACAGAAGATGCTAAATGCAAAGGCAAATGAGTGGAATGTTCAGAGCTTTATAAGCTTCCTACACACAAAAGCCACTACGAATGCCCAGGCAGTGGCTAAGTGTTGCTCCTGGGCATGTCATCTGCTAATGGGCTTCCTAACCCTCAATTCTTCTCTGTGGTTCCACAAAGAAAATACTCATGATCTCATCTAGGTCTCCCTGTTGTGTCTTTGCCACAAAGTATAATATTTCCCCATATGGGGTTCTTTTCAAAATGCAAGCCACTACACACTTTCTTTTTACAAGTTGGATCCCAGGTCTCTAACGCTGTCTCCTGCTGTGTTGAACATATGTTCAGAGTCTTTCTACTTATTTTTCTTTCTCCACTTGCTTTCCCACTGGTTATTTCCCACACCAAATTGCTTGACAAAATGAAGTTAGTAACATTAGCTTGCATGCTTTTGTGAGCCAGGTCTTTTACATCCTACAATATCCCACAACACAGAGAATAGCATGCTATGCATCTTATGCTCCAACAAATATTTGTTGAAAGAATAAGTGGATGGCTCCTTTTTGTAACTTCTGTAAGTGACATTCAACAGATGTGACATTCTCTTTATTAAATAGATGTTTAGACTCCATCACCTTATTACATATACTGATTAACAGAAATGGGGCTTGGAAGTGACTCAATTAGCTAACCAGTTGTCCATAAGAATTGGAAAGGGAAACCAAAAGAAGCCTGGAGACAAGGCATTTTCAATAAAGATGTCTTGAACGGAGATAAACTGGGCTGATTTTACATCACAAAAAAATACCAAAAAGTGCTTTAAGCAGGACAGGAAGTACAAGAATGGCAAATGAATGTATTGGCTTTTAAAAAATAAATAAATAAACTCAAGTCATCAAAAAGTTGTTCAGTCGTATGGTGAATCAGTTATTCAGCTGGAAAGCCACAGTTGAGGGAGAAGATAGATAGCATTGAAGGAGTTATTATTCAGAAAAAGATAATGTTTTTCACAAAAAACCTCCTTAAATAGAAAATAGTCATGATGAACATAATACTCTAATTTATGATATCAAAGATGAAGAGCAGTCAATATTTTCCATAATGTGTTAGAGGATGGGAAGGTTCTAACCACCCTTTGTCCCATACCTGTATCTCTCTCTGAAAAGCAAGACACAGAGAATCTTCCCTCTATTTAAGCTTTCCTTTACAATTCATGAACATAAAATATTAGGTTCGATGCAAATTTATTAGGTTTACCAGATCAATTTCTTTCCTAATATGTGCATAAAATACTTAATTAGAAAAAAATTGTAAAACATTCTTAAACTTAATATCATTAGAATGAATTTACACACTGAATATCCAGACCTGACCACGGGATGTCAACCAGGAAGTCCAAAGGTGAGCCTCAGGGCCCTTCCTTCATTGCCTGGCGATGGACAAGCTATCTTGGAGTCCCGCATTTACTCCAGCTGCATTTCAAAACCAAATGCCCACAGGACGGGTGGCTCCCAGGAGAAGACGTTGCAATCTCCCACGGGCTCACTAGGTCTCCAGTAGCTGAGCTGTGACAGCTGGCACCTAACCTATTAATAACTGAGTCCAAAACATGGAGTCCTCCACCTGAAGGGAAATTTGCATGTCATACACTTACTCAAACATCGTTCGTTATTCCAGCCATGAGCTCTGACGAGTTTTCTATAAAGGCAATCTGACAATACCTCCCCTCAGGCATTGGATAAGAACCCCTCGATCCTGTGCTAGGACGCCTCTCACACAAAGAGAAGACTGATAGAGATTGCAGAGTAAATTAATGCCCCCTGGGACAGTTCTTGGCCGTTGAGAGACAGATGCCAATGGGTGAATATTTCCCCTTTTTTTCCCTTTGAGCTTATGATCCCAAGACATGTGTCATACCACTCAGGCTGCTCCACAGTGTTGAGCAACTTGTCAGCCAACTTGTCAGTGACTAAATGGATAACTTATACTGGGTCATTTGCTCTCTTTCTGTGTATTTCTCTGCCTATGTCTTGTTCTTGCCCCCATGAAATCACACTCCCAAACACACTGCTCAAACATCTCTGCTTTCAGGAAAACTAAGGCTAACACAGTCACCGTTGGGCCATTCTCTGCTTACACTGTAAGAAGTGGAATTACCAGGGCACAAGCTGCACTGCTCATAGTTGGCATACTTCTCTATGGAATGCTGAGAAAAGGGAGATACGCATTGCTTCTTGCCAACCTTTGTGAGGTATTTTTATTTTGTAAGTTTCCCAAATAAAACCCATGCTCTGTGTTGCTGTATAATTTGCCCTGACCTTCCTCACAACCCTATCACAATGACAATTGTAGGAAAATTTCAATACATCATTTTTATTTTTTCAAGACTGATAACTATAGTTGTAGAAGATTTCAAAAAGGTGTCCCAATAAATGTAAATGGATGTGTATGTGAAAATGTATAGATTTGCAGACTCTTCTCAGGGTTGGTTGGTTTGAAAATTTCAACAATTAATAAGTTAAACTGGTAAAGTAGTTTGAGATGGCAGGTTCCTTATTAAACCTTGAAATGTCTGTAAACCACGTTATCTCTTGCATCTTTAGTACACTTCACATATATCCTAAACTTACCAAATGTGACCATATATAAACTGCATAACACAATGTGAGACCCGTGATAAGCCTTCACTAAATTTTGGTTTCCTTCCCCTACTGCCACAGCAATTTATGTTTCCTTTTTCCAGCTCTATGAAAATGAACTGAAAAATAGAACTTCCTAAATATGACAAATGTTAAGAAGTTTGCGTTACATTTTTGGCAATGCTGTTAATGTCAGTGAGCTTCTCCAGAAACCTGTATTGATATCATTTTAATATTTGAAATTGCTCATTTGGCAAACATAAACAGTACCAACAGAGTTGATTCTATGGCCTTTTGCCTGGATAATGGATGTAGCCCTAGGTAACTGAATTTTCTGGTTCTTCTGCTTTAGGCTCTTCAAATTCAGATGGCATGTCAGAAAAAAATGAAACTTTTAAGGTTCCTGCCATAGTATCTTCAAGAGCAGGAATGCCCTGGGCTCTCAATTCCTTAGAAATTGCTTGTAACGTTCTGCTTTTCTCCAACTAGTCACTCAACACCTAAGAACTGCCTTCCTCTGCCAAAATCTCCCAAGAGCCAGAGATGGAATGTGGCTCTGAAGCTCTATACTTTGATGGTGCTTGAATCTCTCTTCCCTTCCGCCTTTCCTTTCCTAGGGCCTAGAATTTGTTTGCACACCTATAACTTGCCTATTTCCACTTTCATGTCCTTGACGATATGTGTGGCATCTCCATTTTTGTTTTTAATAAGGTTGATTCTCTCCTATGGCCTCTGGGATATAAAGAACCATGAAAAAGTCTTTTTGTTATTTCTTCTTAGATGGTAATTTCAAGTCTAAGGTGTTATCTACCAGTTGACATCTAGCATTCCTCTATAACTGACTTTTCTGTTTGAGGAAACATTTCAGCATTGAGTGACTTTCTGTAGGGGACTCACTGGTCTTCCACTCTTACCCATAATAACAGCATATATTATCTCCTTCGATTCTTAAACCATTCTTTTATAATGACACCATCGTTAGCTCCTTGTCAGAATAAAACGAGGTTATCAGTTAGAATGATGTCACTTAGAATATGCTTGTTTCTGAAGCCTAAATATTCACAGTAAGGTGGGTTTTGGTTCTGTAGTAATGAACATTATCGCAGTACGTGGCCAGAATGAGATCTCAGCATTGAACACACTTCCAAAAGCCATATTCTTTTGGAAGTCTTTGTAACACAACAGAATATTACTCTCAGTAAATCAGCCTATTCTTTTTAGTGTATATAAGTATTAGCTGCTGGTTATATTTATTTTTCTGATGATTTGTTTCATTATCTGAATTTCCCTGTGAGTAATGTTGTTTAAGAAAAGGATACACCTGATAAATTTAAATATGTATAGCTTTCCGTGTAGATCAGAGTCTATTAAGTGAATTATTGATTTGATGATTTTTGTTTCGTCTTAATGACACAACTTGTAATGTTAATACAAAATGGAACAATTTCCAAAAATTAAATTTTTAAAAGATCACATAAATTCTCAAAGTTGAATATAATCATCCACTTGATTAATTTTAGGATTGCTAAAGCTATTAATCAATAATTTATATAAAAAAGACATTGTATACAAAAAACACAAATTCTTTTATCTCAAAATGAGTATCTCAAAACGTTTCATAGAAACAGAATTATTTAGGGGTGATAATTAAAAATCAATGCAGATTACTTGGTTCCATTCCACACCTTCTGATAGAGTCCCTGGGGACTAGAAGTCAGGGATTTGTATTTTTAACAAACTTCCTGGTTGTTTCTTCAAGGTACTAAAGTGTGAGAGCCACGTACCTAAGAGCTAACATAAGTTTAAAACTCTAATTCGGTGGTAGAAGGCTTTCAATCTGTTTTCCACACTAAATATATTACACCGAGGTACTCCATAAAATAAGAATCAGCACTTTTTTTGCAGAGTAAGATGCCTCTTATTTGCTAAAGTAAATAATAGCAAAATTAAGCATGAGCTATAAATTGTACTAAATGCTGATAACTTGAAATCTCCAAAATGGAATAAATTACTGAGTATTGCACTTTAAATGGACATTAAGAATGTTCCAAATTAACAAATGTGTTGCCATTTTGATAAATTGGTTTTAATTTTTTATCAGACTATATATAAGTACCCTCCAGTAGTATGTGCCAGACAGTTCCATTAGGCATTCACAATTGCATTTATTTTCTTTAATGTATAAACCATATAAACTAAAGATAGTTTGAAGATCATGATACTCAACTCCATTGCACTTCTGGGAATAGTTTCCCCTGGGTTTGGGGCTGTGTTCGCTGTAAGAACCCCAGAAAAAAATATGAAAATATAAATTACAGTGTCTTTATTCGTTGATTTGATTTTGCAAACATTACTCATGAACACAAAGAGAAAAATCAAAATTGCACCTGATTAAAATGAAAAACTATGATAGGTAAATGGAAAGAGATTTGGACTACTTTATGCAAAAGAGGAGAAAAATGTGTAATAAACTCAAGTCCTGAGCATCTAAGGCAAGCATAAATAACGCCTTGGCACTGTGAGATAGATTCTCCCCGCATGTGGTTCATTGCCAGTAAAGGACATGCTTGAAACCACTGCCCAAGAAGAATTACAAGCATTTGCTCTTACTTTAAAATATTCATGTTTCAGCTGTAACACTTCATATTTTCAATTGACAGATATGGAAAAAAAAAACTTATTTTTCTTTTTCCCCTTCTTGGCATAAGAATCTTACATAATTAACTCCTTTATTTAACAAATGTGATAGTTTTCATTACAACTATGAATTTAGGGCACTTGATATTTTGAAATCAACACATCTTATGAGTTTTGTTGGTTTTCCCTCCAAAATTTGGAGAATGTATTTGCCCACTTAGGTCTGACTAATGCAGAATAACGCACTCTGATTAAAAAACAAACATATTTAAAACTATAGCAATGGTGGCGGGAATGACCCACCCAGGCATGCTCTCTCCCTAAGCTGGAAGTCAAAAATGCACAAAAACCGGCCAGGCTGGGTGACTCATGCCTTTAATCCCAGCACTTTGGAACGCTGAGGTTGGTGGATCACCTGAGGTCAGGAGTTTGAGATGAGCCTGGCCAACACAGTGAAACCCCATCTCTACTAAAAATACAAAAAGTAGCCAGACATGGTTGTAGGTACATGTAATCCCAGCTACTCGGGAGGCCGAGGCATGAGAATCACTTGAACCCAGGAGGCAGAGGTTGTGGTGAGCCAAGATTGTGCCACTGCATTCCAGCCTCGGCGACAGAGTAAGACTCCCTCTCAAATAACAATACTACTACTACTACTACTAATAATAACAACCAGTGGTCAGAGCTTTGAAGGCTTTATAGACCTGAAGAACAGTTGCTGACAATTAGAGCCTGAAAACAAAGAATGAGATACGGATGCAAAATAAAGATGACAACATAGAAGTTATATGTACCTAAGCAAAAATCATTTTTAATATTTTCTTTTTTCATTCCTCTCCCTGTTGAGCAGAATTTTCTTGCTCTTTTACATAAAAACTGGAATAGTGTCACAAGAGCCAGATTTAATGCACCCCTGATTCAACATCATGGAAGAAAAGGAAAAAAAGTTATGTATAGGGCTTTTCTGTTAGGTTATTAGTGTATCATTATTGCTACTGGGTGCTTTGTGTATCAAGAACCAAAAAGCAAAAATCATTGCGTGCTGCATGAACTATATATTTGAAAAGTAGGCCTGTGCCTGGCAGTCAAATAATGCCCTTGAAACAGGTATGTAAGGATAATACTCCACTGTTCTTTTGATAAGGCTGTCTTATTCTCCCAATTCATTCCTTTCATATTATGCTACAGATCAATCAATGGACACTGTATTAATCCATTTTCACACTCCTGATAAAAACACACCCAAAACTGGGAATGAAAAGAAGTTTAATTGGACTTACAGTTCCACATGGCTGGGAAGGCCTCAGAATCATGGCGGGAGGTGAAAGGCACATCTTAACATGGCAGGGGCAAGAGAAAACATGACGGAGAAGCAAAAGGGGAACCCCCTGATAAACTTGTCAGATCTCATGAGACTTACTCACTATCATGAGAATAGCACAGAAAAGACCAGCCCCAGTGATTTAATTACATTTCCCTGGGTCCTTCCCACAACACTTTGGAATTGTTGGAGATACAATTCAGACTGAGATTTGGGTGGGGACACAGCCAAAGCATATCAGACACCGTTTACCTGAATGTCCCTGCAAACACTTACCTTCCCTATCACCACCAAATATCATTTAAAACAATCCAATAGTAGATATACAGTAATTTTCTGTTATGTCTCAGAAGCCGACACAGCACCTTACAGGTCACAAGTACTCACCAAATGCAGGTTGAATTGAAATTAAATATCCCTTTTCTGCAGAAATATGCCGTATTAATTTTCATCACGTTACCCATAGAACAAGTTCTTTTTTTTTTTTTTTTTTTTTGAGAGGGAGTCTTGCTCTGTCACCCAGGCTGGAGTGCAGTGGTGCGATCTCAGCTCACTGCAACCTCTGTCTCCTGGGTTCAAGTGATTCTCTGCCTCAGCCTCCTGAGTAGCTGGGACTACATGTGCCTGATATCATGTCCAGATAATTTTTGTATGTGTGTTTTTTAGTAGAGACAGGGTTTTACCATCTTGGCCAGGCTGGTCTCGAACTCCTGACCACAGGTGATCTGGCCTGCATCGGCCTCCCAAAGTGCTGGGATTACAGGCATGAGCCACCGCACCTGGCCAGAACAAGTTCTTTATTAAGCTGGTTTATGATTCTATTATAGCCTTAACAAAACTTGTACTTATTACAGATATTTTGTCACCAAATATACTTAAAATGTAATCTGTTGTTGTTAAAAACACATTCAGGACGTGTCGAATCTTTCTTCTAAACTTACATGGTTACTACTTCCTTAAAATACAGTAGCACACGATTTAAGTTCAAAATGTGGTATTGGTCATTTACAGTAAACAACTCAATAATAATGATCTCTGCCAATTCAGCAGAACTGGACAGTTTTCAAGGCTTCAGGAGGATGATTTCCTTTGATGTTCATAATGACCACTTATAACAACTTATAACATAGACAACACTATCATCTCCACGTAAAGACAAAATTGCCAGCCATGTAGTGAGGTGGCACACTACGAAGGCAACATAGTGAGACCCAGTCTCTAAAAAAAGATTTAAAAACAAGCAAGGCATGGTGGCATATGCCTGCAGTTCCAGCTGTGTAGGAGGCTGAGGTGGAAGGATTGCATGAGCCTGAGAGTTCAAGGCTGCTGTGAGCTGTGATCACACCACTGCACTTCAGCCTTGGCAACAGAGTAAGACCATGTCTCAAAAAAAGAAGGAGAAGAAGAAGAAGGAGAAGGAGAAGGAGAAGGAGAAGGAGAAGGAGAAGAAGAAGAAGAAGAAGAAGAAGAAGAAGAAGAAGAAGAAGAAGAAGAAGAAGAAGAAGAAGAAGAAGAAGAAGAAGAAGGAGGAGGAGGAGGAGGAGGAGGAGGAGGAGGAGGAGGAGAAGGAGAAGAGGGAGAAGAAGAGGAGAAGGAGGAGGAGAAGGAGAGAAGAAGAAGAAATTGAATATTCTAGTGGTTTATACAGTAATTATACATTAATTTACCTATAGAAACTGAAAGGAAAATTTACACTGTAAAAATTGTTTTAAGAGTTATCCTGAATTCATCTCTGTTTTAACTAAATGTGACACTCCATTCTTTGAAAGAACTTCATACTATGATATTTTTGTTTGTTTGAAGACAGGAAAGGGTCCCTACTGCAAACATTTGGAAACAACGAGAGTGGTCTAGGTGTCCACTTCTTTACTTCACCACTTACAAATAATTTGGCTACGTTAATCTTTGAATATAGGCATAATAATGTGACATTTTTACTGATGAGAGTTCTAGTAACAGCTTAAGTTTTCTCCTACAGAAGAGTCACAAACACTGGGGATTCATAATATCTTTTTTAAGGAGGGGAGAGATATGAGTTCTGTGACAAGTTTTTAGTTTCAGATTTCCACTTCAATGACTATCGTTAAAAATCATTTTTCATGTTATAAATATACAACACCTTGTTTGACAAGAGAATTTATAGTTTAAAGCTTCTGTCTCAGTCAGCTCAGGCTGCCATAAGAAAATACCACAGATTGGATGGCTTCAACAACCAAAATTTATTTTCTCATAGTTCTCGAGGCTAGAAGTCAAGATCAAAGTTCTGGCCAATTCAATTTCTGATGAGGGCTCCTTTCCTAGCTTGCAGATAGCTGTCTTCTCTCTTCTCATTGAGTTATCAAAAGGCCTATCCTCAGTGTGTGCATAGGGCAGAGAGAAAGAGAGCTCTCTATCATCTCTTCTTTTTTTTTTTTTGTTTTTTTTTTTTTGAGATGGAATCTCACTCTGTCGCCCAGGCTGTAGTGCAATGGCACAATCTCGGCTCACTGCAACCTCCGCCTCCCGGGTCCAAGTGATTTTCCTGCTTCAGTCTCCTGAGTAGTTGGGATTACAGGTGCCCACTACCATGCCCAGCTAAATTTTGTAGTTTTAGTACAGACGGGGTTTCGCCATGTTGGTCAGGCTGGTCTCAAACTCCTGACCTCAGGTGGTCCACCCGCCTTGGCCTCCCAAAGTGCTGGAATTATAGGCGTAAGCCACCACGCCCAGCCTCTAGCATCTTTTCTGATAAGGACAGTAATCGTATTAGATCAGGGACCCGCTCTTTTTCACTTTAATTACTTCCTTAGAGGCTCTCATCTCCAAATACAGCCACACTGTGAAGGCTTGGTTAAGGCTTCAACATACGAATTTTTCAGGGGACATAAACATTCATTTATGAATTCACTTTAAGAAGTCATAGTTTTTCAAAACGGAGATTCTCACACAATTTTTTCCTCTTAAAACCATTGTTTATTATTTAAAAGCTGGAGAAAACTGGATAATTATGTTGAGGCCTTCGAGGTGTGAACTATAGCATAGTAGTTAAGAGTATCAGTACTTTGAGTCTGCCTACCTAGTTTTGAATACTAGCTCTGACCCTTCCCAGAGTGTTGTGGGCAATTAACTTAATTATCTTTCCTCAGTTCCCTTATCAATCAAATAATAATAATAGAAACAACATACATTAAGATTATTGTAAGGATTAAATAAAATAATCCTTAAAAGGATTTTAAAAAATGTCTTGGAATATCATAAGTATATGATGCACATTATTAATAATATTATTATCAAAAAGATACTAATATTTGTCCTAAAAGCACAGCACCGTATTTGTAGTCGACAGGCATGGTCACTCAATGGGTCAAATTTTTGTTTTCATGTTTTCCGTAGCTGACATGTCATGTCACTTTCCATTGGAAATCACTCTCCATTGACTCCACTGATAGGCTGGTTCTCTTAAATGGTGGCTCCTCTTGAAGACGAAGGTGTTCCTTATCTATATAAATATATTTTGTCTCGATACTCGTTCGGTTTTGATATCTGGTTTTTCAGACAAATTCATATTAAAGTGATCAGACATTTTTCCAAGAACTTACTGAATGACTTGAAAAGGTTCCAGTTTATGACTAAGGAGCAAAATTTCGTTGTAACCCATGAAAACCACACTGGCTTTGGCATTGTGTAAAGTAGTCTTACTAATTTGGGGGTCTTTGTGCAATGTTGTACACATTCAGTAATACCATTAAAACACTGGATACTTTGAAAAATTATCGAGCATGTTTCTCCCAATTTAAAGGTGACAATGATTTTAGTATGGTAACAACAGCTTAGTCGAAATGTTTTTGCCAGTGCCTTGTTTAGCCAGTGGATATTCTTAGCAAGTCACAACCTGGATGTCTAATTCTTTGACTTTTGGATCTCCTTTCTCTAAACAAGAATCTACCTATTTATTCTAGAGTTTCTTTCTTCTGTTTCCTAACTATCTCTAGCCTGCGAAGAAAAGTAGGCCAGATCTGATAGGACAGCTTTGAGGTACCGTATAAGAGTCCAGTGGGTATATGGGGTACATGATGCTTATGCAGTGTTGAATTTTATCATCCTTCTATGATGCTGCCACTGCATAGGAAATAAAAAGATGGGCGATTTTTTCCTTCATACACTTCACATCCAACGTTCATGGCCATCTTTTTTTTTTTGAGATGGAGTCTCACTCAGTCACCCAGGCTGGAGTGCAGTGGTATGATCTTGGCTCACTGCAAGCTCTGCCTCCCGGGTTCACGCCATTCTCCTGCCTCAGCCTCTCCGAGTAGCTGGCACTACAGGCGCCCGACACCACGCCCGGCTAATTTTTTGTATTTTTAGTAGAGACGGGATTTCACCGTGTTAGCCAGGATGGTCTCGATCTCCTGACCTTGTGATCCGCCCGCCTTGGCCTCCCAAAGTGCTGGGATTACAGGCATGAGCCACCGCACCAGGCCTATTTTTTGTATTTTTCAGTAGAGATGGCCATCTTTTTTTTTTCTAACACTTTCTTCAATTTTTACATGGAGTGTTAGACGAAATGTTCTCAGTGATGGCTCCTCTGGCAAGGTTTCCCTCCCAGATTGCTTGATTCACTGCAGTATGCCATGCACATGTGAAATGTGATATACACACCAGGCACCTATCAGAAAGAATGTAGACCGGAGACTAACAAGAATGGAGGAGCATCTTAAGCATATCTAGTTATTTTTCTAGTCTCAGGTAAATGATGAGTTACTGGTATTTAAAATTAGAGGGACTTCTTCACCCATCTAATATTTGAATTTTCTTTAATTTTGTGGAAATTATCTGTTAGGTTTTCACAATCTGAATAAATCAAGGAAATCCATCATAAACCTTCTCTTCTATTTCTTTTTGTGAGCTTCTCTTCTGTTGTCCCCTTCTTCTTTCTGTTGGGCTTGTTCTCTTGCTTCCTAAAGAGTTCCCAATCTATCTAGCATCTTGCTCTATAGACTACTGCTGAATGCCAAAGACCTGGGTCTCAGTTTCTCCTCCATCTTTTACTGGAATATGATCTTGGTAAATCATTCACTATCATTAGACTTTGGTTGTTTCATTCATAAAAGGAGAACACTTTATTTGCCTAAAGATAGCACCAAATTAATTTCTGACCTCTCTTTAAGATATTTCAGTGATCTTTTGGCACATAGTGACTACCTTCAGGCATCTTTGCCTTGATGGATTTTTCCAATCTTTATTTGCATCATCTGCATCTCAAAAGCATTCAGTGAACTAATTCAACAAAATTGTACTGAACACCTATATAAAAAACAAGGTCTTTTAAAAGATATGAGAAATTGTTCTTTTCCTCAGAAGCATGCACTCTACTTGAAGAAAAACTACAAACCTTTTGGAAAAAAAAAAACCACATCTGAAGCAAGTGACATGTGATTTGTCCCAGTTGGTGATATAGCAATAGGTGTCTTAAGACTTCAGACAACTTGGCTGATAACAGAAGTCTCCCAGAAGGTGAGATATGAGTTAGGAATATAAAGTGTAGAATGACCTAGAGAAATGGACAAAAACTATGGGTGTATTCCTGAGCTAGGCAAAGAACCTCAACAAAGTCAGAAGCCAAAAGGTAAGATTTCCTTACTAGTTTGACTGGAGTGTTGCTGTTGTAGGAAACTGATGGAGATGCAGTGTGGGATAGGTCAGACCTGGGTCATTCACTGTGGTAGCTACTAGCCACATGTGGCTATGTAAATTTAGATATTAATTAATTAAAAATAAATCAAATTTAAAATTTAGCTTCTGAGTCACGCTAGCCACATTTCAAGTGATCAACAGCTATGTGTGACTAGTGGCTACTGGATTAGACAGTGCAGCTATAGAACATTACCAACACCACAGAAAGTTCTACTGGACGGTGTCATATTAGACTTGTAAAACACCTAACAGCCTAGACTTTTATTTGTGCACAGATAACTTTTCTTCCCAATGAATAGTGATAGCTTTTCACCCTGAGAAGAACTCCCTCATTGTATCTGTAAGGCTCTGCTAAGGAATTTTCCAGCTGCTGTTAGGGGTCCCACACCTGTACTTATAAAAGACTCCTTTTGAGGTATCTGCCTTACACGTACACTTTCTTTGAAAAATCTCTCTTTTTGTTCCCAAGATAGTGGGCTGAAGACATGTTTGTCTTACAGGATCTTTTCTATCTACCCTTCTATTGCTTTTTGGCAGCGGAATGGATATCTGGCCCCCGGCCCATCAGATTGTCTCTCCTGGGGATTTGGCACTGGGACAATTAGATATGTAGCTGGGAGCTCTAGATCTGAGACTGTGTAGCTGTTAATCTGGACCTCCAATTCCCAATTTGTACAAGGATAAAAATGGAACATAGCAAACAGCAGCACTTCTTAAGCTGAGCCCAGGTATTCCTGATCTGGGACAGAATTCAGAGGGCCCATGAACTTGGGAGGGAAAAATAATTACTTTTGACCAACCACCTACTACATTATGAATCCAGATAAAACTACAGGACTACTGCCAATATCTATTATTTTACTTCCAGTAGAAATTACAGATATTTTCTATAACAACCTTCAAAATACTATTTAAACCCATCCCCACTTTGAAATTATAATGGTTATTAGACATACCGCTGAGATCTTTTTATTTATTATGGTGCAAAGGAGCATGTAAATGAACACATCATAAAATTTTTATTTTATAATTGTATTTTAATATATTTTGTTTTCCTTTTATAATTTTACAGAATGTATTTTATTCACTGAAAGCATTTTCTGAGAAGGGTTTCATAAATTTCATCAAAGAGCCAAGGGCATTCATAGCACAAAGATGGTTAGTAGCCCTTAGTTCATGGAGAGAGGAAAGATGAGGAAGCTATTAGAAAGGAGTAGAGATGAGAGCCCATACATCTCTGGAGAAATTTTGATGAATTTCTACTTTCAATTTTCAATGCAGTCTTCATCTTGCTTTTGCTGGGCCGGGTCCAACCATAAGCTGCCTTTATACCGGCAGTGTAAGCTCACATCATAATTAGCCCAGTTGTTTCATTGTTGTCCAATGAACATGTTTATCAAGCAAGAGGGATGAATCCGTTGAGGTAAAAGCAGGTACAGATTAGACTTCCAAGCCATTACAGCTTTTCCAGGACTAAATAGTAAATCATCACTTCTTAAGTAACCCCAACTCCTTTTAGACCAGTTTCTTGCACTATAAAAACAACTCCCTAGAGAAAATAAATGCACCAGAGTAGGCTGACAGCCAAGATCCATTATGTTTGCTGAATGCAGAGCTGGTTCAAGCTTCCCCAGTTTTTGTTTTTGTACCAAACTAGCTTATAGAAGTTGATTGAATTTTATAGACTTCCGTCCTTGTTTTATATACATCATTATCCTCTGTCCTTTTACACCATAACCATTGAATTCTCTCTTCAGATTAGTATAGAATCTTATCCCCATTTTCTGCCAACAAAAACTGCTTGTTATACTTCTCTGTTCACAAATATTTACTCAAGTTTTTATTTCTCATTTAAAATACCCAGTCATCAATTGCCTACTACCTAGACTCTAGTCTTGTAGGCATTTGGATTTACAATTGAGTCAAAGTTCACTACCTAGATATTCCAGCAAAAACCATCCTTGGGAAATCAGGAGAGAAGAAATGAGAAGGGGGTGGAGATAATGCAAATTTTCATTTTGACATATTTAAATATTTAATTCTACTTTCCAGTATTGGTGCATACTTCTCAGAATGGTGTGCACTGGCCTAAATTCATCTGTCACACACGTTCTGTTTTAACTGGTACAGCAAGGTAGACTTTAAGCTGCCAGTACCTCCCATAATGAACACCTCTGCTTTCTTTTCGTTCTTCTTACAGCAAACTGAGAAAACTACGGGAGGCCCTCTTTATTCAGGATTCAGCTTAATTTCTGTTGAGCCTGGAAAAGGGCTTGATCCCTGATGGCTTACACAAAGCGTGGAGATGCACACTTGACTATACACAGCTGCAGTATCATTTGGGTTCACAAGCTTGTCTTCTACACAAGAAAATCTGCATCCTTCATACCATCATGTTAATAAGTATAATTTGTAAATTTCAAGCCTCTAAGGGTATTGTGTTGGTGTTGAATAGAGTGAGAAGATATTCTGTGAAGAGGATAAGGAGTGGAAGAGGAAGAGTGTGGAATATGGAGGAGATGAAGGAAGACCCCCAGCAAATAGAATGACTGCACCAATTTTCATGAGAATGAGAGATAAGGCACAAGACAAGATTCAGAAGAGAAGGTAGATAGGTAAACTTTGCCCAGGTTGAAAGTTTACTAAGGGCTTTCTTGGTAGAGTATGGATTCGGTTGCAAAATAAGTGAAACACTAATTTGGATTATCCTGTGCCTATATAGTCCTGCTCTTTTTCTGCTGGAGAGAAGAAGGGGAAGCAGCAGGAGTCCGAAATCCCAGTCTAAGTTAATCCCTAAATCTGCAGCAGGGAGTACAAACCTTAGCCAATTGTAAGTGCTTTGATATTTCACTACTGACTGACTGAATCAGGACCAATGCCAGTTTTACCTTTCTCCTTTTTCAAATTTAATGCCAGAGCATAGTATATAATAAGAGAGATGGTCTACATCAGGGGTCATCAAACTATGAGTTTTGGGCCAAATCCAGCCCGATATCTATCTATTTTTGTAAATAAAGTTTTATTGAAACACTGCTATGCTCATTTGTTTATATATTGTTGTGGCTGCTTTCACAGTACAGATGGCATAGATTAGTAGTTGGGAAAGAGATCATCTGGCCCTCAGAGCAAAAATATTTACTATCTGGCTCTTTACCAAAAGAGTTTGCAGAATCTTGGTCTATATTAAAGGATTAAAAGTTTTCTTTGAGGTTAAAATAATTTGAGAATTAGAAGAATTTGGGAATGCTTCAGGTTAGGGCTTAGAACAGGAAGAGGACTCTAGTTCTCACTAAGAGGTCTAGAAAAGGATAACCAAGAAGAACCTGGGTGGGGAGGTGGAAGCACAGATATTGAGAGCTGTCAAAGCAAACCACTTCTAGATCGTACCTAGTAACTGCTGTGGTTGCTTTGTTCTCTACAAACTGCGTATCACCTCTCTCTTTCAGGATTAAGAGAAAAACACCACTAAAATACAAAAAGGAAAGATCCCTAGCTAATATCTGTGTGTTGGGTGGAGGCAACTGCTCTCTGATGAAACTAACCTGTTCTAAGAGAACAGTAGATTTGACCTGAGCCCACAGCCCATCTTATACTGTAGTACATAGACCTAATTCTCAACTAGTTTGATAGGAAGGGGGGGAAATAAAACAAAGCTTTCAGTTACCCAAAAGCAGACTGTGAGTGACAGATCTAGAAAGAATTCTTAGCAGCTTCCTACTCTGCCCTGTCCTCTTTTCCTCTTCATCCCAGATGTCAGAAATACTAAGTATGGCTATGCTTCAAAGTCATGCTAATTTCAGCCATTTATGTGCACTGCTTGTCTGCTACGCCATTATTATCATGTAGCACAATTACAATTATTAATACCATTAAAGATGTATCCATTAACTTGCCAATGATTTTATTTTCCACTTTCTGTGGAATAGCTCAGGCAATATGCAGAGTAGTAAATGCATTGCTCTTAAAGGCAAATACCTCTATTAAAGAAGTCTCAGTTCTTTCATTTAATCTTGTGTCATCTTCATAAGTTAATTAACTTATTTTAATTGTAGTTTCCTTATCTGTAAAATGAAGATAATAATAACTTACTAAATTCACAGGGTTGCTGTGGGTATTAGAAAAGATGATATAAGAGATGATAAATATGAGGTTATTGATATTTTGCTCTTGGAGCATGGTGGGCCATTTCTTCTAAAACAAAGAAAAGAAAAGGATATTTCCTATGAATGAGTAGAAAATAATTGTAAATGTTATCCTGCCTTCTTTTGCCCCCACTGTTCACTCACATTCTGTTGAAACCACCTCCAAAGCAGAGAGAGGATAATGGTGGGGAAAGACTCCAATCCCTCTCTACCCAAATCCAGTTGCCACTGCCAGAAATATTGACTTAGGTTCTGAAAGTGTTGAATGTGTGAACGATGATATTTTCCAAATGCTTGTCAGCCAATTCTTAGATGACTAATTGATGTCAACAGGTATATGCAGATCTAAAATAAGGAAAACAGCTTTAGAGCATAGAGTAACAGTTGACTTTGAAATGAGAATATCCTAAAAATAAGCCTTCTTTAAAAGTCTTATGGATGCATTTTATTTATTCTGGCAGTGATTTTTAGGATCCAGGTGCTGTGCCTTTGTTGTTGTTTTAAGGTGGGCTCTACAATGAAGGTGAATAATATTTTTATAAGATAGAACTTATCTATATAACTTCTAATAACAAAAACCTAAGTCATTCTATTTCATGTATTATTTAACTTTCAGTTTTTGAGAAGGGAATTTCAAAACTTGGTATCTTAGGGGTAATACGAAATTTCAAATTTAATCTTGTAAAGACATTTCTGTATATTTCTGAAATAATTAACCGTGTTAACGTCTACTTAAAGCTCAATTATTCAAGAATGTTATAGATGACTAAGGGTCTTTGGGGAAAAATCAACAAGACTTTAAGTGCTCATTAGCTAAAGCTAAATGATAGTGAAACACCTAGAAAAGCACACGTGTTATCTATCCATGTGAATATTAAATTAATTCACCATACTAACCCAGCTATGATAAAATACTAGCAAAACATTTCCCATGCCATAAAAAAAGAGACCAAAGATTGAAAACATAAATACTGTTAGGCTATCCTATTTGTCAAAAAAAGAAACATCTACAAATATTTACTGAATGTTAACGAAGTATCAAAGGATCACTTAAAATGTTTAAATTATTGAGAAGTGTTCATTCCAACAGAATGCGTGGCTATCAAATTGCATAAGTCATTAATAGTCGTGCTCTTAATAAGCAACTGGATAATTTTAACGCAAAGAATAAAAGGCAAATACCAATTAATCATCAAAAATATATATTTAGCACCCATCAGTTTCAAGAAATGGTGTTGATGCTCTAAGAGGATTTAACAAAACAAGTCAGGCTATTTCCCCACTCTGAACATTCAGCCAATTCAGTTTGGGGGGGAATATAAATATACGTACACATATACATACATAAATATATATACGTGCACATTTATCTTACAGTATAAAGATGTAAAAATAGCGTCTGACATTTATTGGGTCCTCATTATCGAGCAGGCACTGAACCAAGTACTTTACAGGGATCACCTTATTTAATCTTTACAGAAATCTATGAAGGAAAATCTATTATTATTTTAACTTTACAGATAAAAAAAAATTTATAGATTATAGAAGTCAAATATCTAGCTCATAGTCACCTAGCTGGGAACCATAGAGCCAGGATTCAAGTCCAGCCCTGTCAATACCATCCTTTCGGTGTTTTATAAATTCAATGGAGTGGTTCAAACTGTAGGCTTCAGAAGCCAAGTGTCTTGTTGTGAATTGTGGCTTTCCCCATTCCTTGCTAGGTGACCTGGGGCAAATGTTTTACCCTCCAATAATAGTCATAGGTTTCAGAGAGTTAGAGGTGAGTTTGGAGAAAAGAGGCATGGCACAGAAGTGGTGACAGGAGGAACGTAAGTATGCCTGAGGGATACTGGCTGCTGTAAAGAAAAGATGCTGCATAGCCATGGAAACTAAACTTGGAAACAGAGAGAAAGCAGATTGTGGTGAGTCTTAAACACAAAAGCAAAGGGTTCTCATCTCATTCGGTAAACAATTGGGAGGCATTAGAATTTGACCATAACAGCTCTAAATCTTATGTTCTATATTTTTTTTTTTATTATTTAGGCCTGAAAATATACTACCCTCAAACTTTCTAGGTCTGTCTTAACAGATTTAAGTACTTTAAGACAATACAAGATACTTACGGTCTTACTATTAATCCTACAAAGTATTAATAATAACTTGGAGGATAATTCAGAATGGATGTTAAAATATCTAGTGAATAAAGTAGTTATTTCAAAAACAATAAAGCATGCACAAGCTTTCTTCACATTTCCTGCTTCCCTCAACCCTCAGCAAATGAGATAGAAGGAAAATATCAAAAGATACAAATTGTCAGTATACTCTTACTGAATTGCTTGCTATTCTAAACTACTTGTTTTTAAGCTAGCTAATTTGATTAATTGTCAGTAGACATGTGAAGACAATCTTTGGCAGGCAGCTCAGTATCCCCAGAAATATATTTTCCATGTTATCCTATATATAGCAGTTAAGCAAATACATTTTTACCTCTCTCATGAGACCAGCCTTTGAAAAGTAACTCAATGTATGTAGGCTGTGAGAAAATAAACTCTCTATATTCTCATGGTTTCCACATCACTCATCCTTCAGTGGTCTTTTTTTTTTTTAAGCTATTACAAAATGCTTGTTGTTTCTCTAAATATTGTATGGGATTAATATAATAATAATAACATAATATCTCATATAATCTAATATATGGGATTAAAACTCTTGAACTCCACCTAAGATTTGAAGAAAACATGAATACTACTACAACGTGATCTTTTAAATGAGCAAAGTATTAGACACCATTTGCTAAAGTCATTTCTGAAAAATAATCTTGTCTCACTCTCCATCTAAGTGGCTCAGGAGGTTTTGATTGTTTTTGTTTTGTTTTCTATCACTTCAGTAAAGTTTAATTATAACTGCAAATCCTCAAAACAGTGAGTTGTGGCAGGTATTACACCTATTACTGATTGACAACGCAATACCCGTAGATGTGTTATGATTTCCACTCTTAGGCAATGTTAGAATGGCAAGAATTTTACCTTTCCTTCTTTATGCTTTATCATCTTTCTTCTAAAGTCCTACTACAAAGTTTTAGGGGGAAACTATCCTAACAATGAATTAACATGAAGTGTCCCACGTTTATATTTGGTTTTATAGGGGAGGAAAGTTTCCAGA